>NC_141153.1:20881250-21035833 GCF_053477565.2 Lygodium microphyllum
TTTGTGGCTTACATGACAATGCATCAGCCGCAACATTCTTTTTACCATCAATATGTACAATTTGAAAATGAAATATAGAGAGAAAATTTGCCTATCTCATATGCTTCTTTGACAACTTTGTCTGTGTCAGAAAGTACCTCAAAGTTTGATGGTTTGTGTGCACTGTAAAATCAGCCCCCAACAAATAATGTTTCCACATAGACAGTGCATGAATTACAGCGAAGAGCTCTTTCTCATAGATCTACAAATTCGTTTCTGCACCGTGGAGAATTCGGCTCGCATAAGCCACAACTCGGCCGTCCTGCATAAGAACAGCCCCAATGCTGTTACCACATGCATCACATTGAACTATGAATGACTTCCTTAGATCGGGAAACACAAGCACAGGATCTAAAGTCATCTTTTCCTTCAACTTTTCAAATGCTGAAATTTCCACTATTGTCGATCTAAATGACACATCCTTCTTCTGCAAGGCATGCAATGGAGATGCAATTTCAGCAAACCCACGTATATACTTTCTATAGTAGGAACATAAAACCAAGAAGCTGCAGATCTCATGCACATTCGGTAGCTGCCCTGGAAGTGACTGAGAGAAACAATCAGCATACATTTTCAGAAATGACATGCGATCCTTCTCTAACTTAGACATGTTCCCAACATTCTCACTATTATCTTTATCCTTAGTAAAAATCAAGTACGCTGAAAGATGATTTTTCATTACTTTAGAAATGGCAGTTGCAGATACAACAGGGACAAATTTACCTTTCAACTTTACATCAAGTGTGAGTACCTTTCTCTTATGCTGAATAGTGATCTTTTTTGCACGAGAATCATTCACTGCATGTATACGATGACACCACGGCATACTAAGCTTTACATCATAACCCTCAAGTGGAGCAATGAAAAAATCTTCACTGTCCACATATCCTTGTATGTGCAACTGAAGCTTTCCAATGAGCAGTATGACAGGCTCTGCATGGCCTTTACATGCCATTCCAACTTCCCCCATGGGTTCCATCTCATCCTCTCTGATGCCTAGATGGGTGGCCATGTCAACAGAGATGAAGTTGGCTCGTGCACCATCTTTAACCATTAGATGAGCATTAGGTATCATTAAACGCCACTTCTCTAGTGTCACCAACTGACACTTATGGCCAAATGGATGACCTAGGCCAACAACTAGCACCAGATACTACCAAATACCCATGTGGCATGACTTATAGCAACTTTTTCCTTTGACATCTTGTGATTTCTTCGGGTTCCGAGCTCGTAAATTTACTTTAACCCTAGTTGCACCTCAGATATGCATCATTTACTTAATCACGTGATTAAAAATTAATCCACATGTTAAGTGAGGTTTTAAAAATACATGTCCTCATGACAGAACCTACCTATCATGTTGTTGTGCTACTGGGGGGGGAAGGGAGTTGCTGCAAGGGGGAGGGAGGGAGGGAGAGTCGATGGTGAGGAGGGGGAGAGGAGAGAAAATAAGATGTTTTCAAATTTGTGAGTTGCAGGCAATGGAGACAGTGCCACAGGCAGGGGCGACGGGGTGAGGGGCTGACGGGCTGTATGCGGAGCACAAGCGGGTTGTAGTTGGGGGCAACGGCGGCAGACGAGGGTAGAGGGAGTGCAGGCGAGGGTGACGGCTACAGGTGGAGGGGGGCATAGGTAGGGGCGACGCCATAGGTATGCGGAGGGGGGGGGGGAACACTGGTTGGGCCACACGTGACGGGTGAGGACGGCAGGGCGGGCGTGGGCATAGCCGCGGGGGGGGGGGGGGGGGGGGGGGGAGCGACCTCAGGCAGGGCCATGGATGGCCATAGACGACGAGCAAGGACAAGCGGGGCAGGCGTGAGGAGTCAGTCAAAGGCGGGAGAGCAGGTGCGCGTGACGGGTAGGGAGTAAATTTTTTCATTGGCTTGATGCCTAGGGCACAAAGTAGCATGTTTGGTAATGCTTCTGCACCCTTGAATGTGTATAGGGCTTGAGAAATGAGTTCTCCTGCAAATGCTGTGTTTGGTATTGGTTTTAATGTAAATTCAGTAAATGCACCCTTTTTGTAGCAATCGGTGAAATGACAACTTGATACCCAAATGGGGCAGCAAAGGACTATGATGAGGGTGGAAAAGCAGTGAAGTTTGAGTCCTTCAGTAGTGCACAAGAAAGCGCTTTGACTTTCATTTAGTAGTTTGATGTAGCCTATTTAGGGGGAAACTTCACCGAATCCTCAAAGATTCGAAAGGCAGCCACTTTCTTGAAGGGAAATGCAATGCAGTAGAGGTTAACACTTTTGATGCAAGGTAGAGCATCGTCAACATGGATACAAGTCAAGCAAATTGCATTTAATTGGTTGACAAGTATCTTTGAGGTGGATATCATAACAACTTGGAACAAGTTGGATGCTAAGGAATTCAAAAATTTGGAGCAATACAATAAGAAGTTTTGGGATGCATTGCTGCTCGTTATTTCTTATCGCCTCGTACCCCTTCATGCGCAAGTGGAAAAATATGTTTGTGGGTTGCCTAAAGAAATCAGGGATTTTTTCATTTAATCCATCGTGACTAGTATATCTCAACTCACAGAGACTATTGCTACAGCCGATACTTTATTATGTGGGAAGGATTCAGGCTTTCTAGAGAGTGGGAAGTAGTTGAATAAAAAGTTGTTTAAGGTTGAGAAGAGGGGTAGATATGAAAATCAGCCTGTAAAGAGGCTAAAAT
Source organism: Lygodium microphyllum (assembly GCF_053477565.2). NCBI lineage: Eukaryota > Viridiplantae > Streptophyta > Polypodiopsida > Schizaeales > Lygodiaceae > Lygodium > Lygodium microphyllum. Next base: position 20,883,974 of record NC_141153.1, read on the forward strand.
AGCAAAAAAAGAGCTCAAAGACATTAGCATAGTGTAGAGAATTGATGGCTGCAAATAAATGCTTTATTTGTGAACAAGAGGGTCACATTGCAAGGGATTGTTCATAAAGATAGGAAGTTGAAAAATCAAAAGATCAAGAAGATCCTAAGGGAAATAAGCCCAAAACATTAGTGGGATTGGTGTCTAATGTTTTTAATGATCAGCCCAATGATGTTGCTCTGAGTTGTGTAGAGCATGGGGCAAAATTAGGGATCGGCATGCATTGATATTCTTTGATAATGGTACATAAGCCAATCTCATCTCTATAGACATGGTAGCCTGTCTAGGCATTAGAGAGGATGAGACGGGACCCATGGGGAAAGTTGGAATGACATGTAAAGGCCATGCAAAGCTTGTTGCATCTCTCATTGGAAAGCTTCAGTTGCATATGTAGGGATATGAGGACAGCGAAGGTTTCTTCATTGCTCCACTTGAGGGTTGTGATGTGTTACTTGGCATATCATGGTATCACCGTATGCATGTAGTGATTGATTCACATGTAAAAGAGATCACTACTCAACTTAAAGAAAAGACACTTACACTTGATGTAAAGTTAAAAGAAAAATTTGTCCTTCTTGTATTTGTAGCTGCCATTTCTAAAGTAATGAAAAATAATCTTGCAACGGACTTGGTTTTTACTAAGGATAAATATGACAATGAGAATATTGGGATTATGTCTAAGTTAGAGAATGATTGCATTTCATTTCTAAAAATGTATGTTAATTGCTTCTCTCAATCACTTTTAGGGCAGCTATTGCTTGAAAGGCCTAAAAATCATGGGATAGATCTTATCCTTGGAGGTAGCCTACCTAATAAGCCACCCTACAGAGTAAATGCAGCCTATGAGTTAGGTGAATGAGCTGTTAGAAAAATAGGTGATTCAGCCCAGCTCATCGTCTTTTTAATCCCCATTGCTTTTAGTGTAGAAAAATGATGGTTCGTTGTGTAGACTAAGGATAAGATCTTTGAGGCTGATCGTTATGCAGAAGACTTAGATGAAATCTATACAAAGATAAAATATGCACTTTAGAGGTCACAAGAAAAGCAAAAGAGGACAGCTGATTGCCGTAGACATGTTTTGTAGTTTGTAGAGGGTGATTGTGTATTGTTGTATTTTAAAAGAGCAAGGCTGAAAAAGATGAAAGGAAGAGAGAGATTGTATCCGAAGTTAAGTATGAGATACTATGGGTCCTTTTAAATAATGAAAAAGATAAGCAATGTGGCATATCGATTAAAATTACTTTCACATTGGCAAATACACAATGCTTTTCATATTAGTTTGTTGAGATCTTTTCGTGGTGATGTGCTAGAGGATGTATCTGTTGAAATTTAGCCTAAGGTTGAGGAGCTAGATGAGATCTTGGTATTTGAGTAAATCTTGCCACACAAGGAGAGAAAGGTCAAGGATAAAGTTTCCAAGAGGCATTTGGTGAAGTTTTAGAACTATTCACCAATGGATGTAAAATGGATGGAAGAAGATGACTTGGTAGACCATCCTCAGTTGTTGTAGCTTTACTTAGATGCCTTTTAGTTAGAGCTGCCTTTCGTTTGAGCTCGGTTAGGTTCAACAGACCAGGGGCTTGGAGCATTGCTTGATGCTCAAGGGGAAGATAGCACTTCCACTCCACAAATTTTGGACAACTCTGGTATATAGTGGATCTTGGATGTATTCAGTATGCATCCAAGGTACTGTGCTGATAGTATGTGTGGCATGAGGTCACTATGTCGGTGTACTAGCCACTATGAGATATGCAAATTAGTATGGTTGTTACTATGGCTCTAAGATTAAACTTTTGCATCAGTTTGGGATTAGTTCATGATCGATTTGGCTCGAGTTTTTCCTCAGTTTTGAGATCAAATTCTAATTAGTTTCAGCTCACTTTTTGATTAGTTCGAGAATCACCTATAGTCACTTTTGGGATTTGCAATCCGTTCGCAATGAGTTTGGGGTCACACTTGCAGCAAATTGTGATTAGTTCTTAGATCAGCAAGTGATGAGTTTATCCTCAATTTTCAATGATTTACAGTTGGTTCCATGGATAGTAGCGTATAGCAAATGCCATTGACAGTTCCAGCCATGGTTTATGCTGAGAATATGCTTTACCATGGTTGTGAGGTCATAATAGTTGAGAAACATGAGTTATGGATGCATCCAATGGGTTTCTAGCAATAGGTTTGGACTGTTTGTCAGATTTATGTCATGTATATGCTTGCATGAAATTTTCAGTAGGTTTGGGGCATACAAAATGATTAAACAATAGTGGCCAATGTTGTGATTGTCATGCCTTACGGAAATTCCAGTGCAGTATGCTTTTGCTTTGGCACAATGTAGTGCAATCGAGGATGATTGAAGGGATTTTAAGAGGGAGGTCTGTCACGGGTGTCACAGGAATGCGAAATTTTGAAATGCTTTAATCTTGTTGATAGCATTTGATTAAGTTACTAATCAAATGTACAAGGTTGTTTAGCACATGTGATGCACATGGTAGTTATTTCATGGTAACAAACCAAGGACCCCAAGGATGCAGTGGGTGTCAAAGTTGTGATAAGTTATGCTAGTCGGACTTTGGTGGTTATTTGGTGTCAATTTTGACCCTAGGACAGTTGTTTGGCCAATATATGTCAATGATGACACTAGGAACTAGCATTAATGAATTTCTAGTAGCTTTTACAACACTAGGTATTGCCTCCTAACCATTTGTACACCAGAAGACTTTCTAGTAGCTTCTGTTTAATGAATGAGGCTGATTCTAGCATTCTTCTCATTAGTTCTATGTGTTGTAGATGTAGTCTGATCTGGAATCGAAAAAAAGTTTGTCATGCAACCCTTGTCTTTTATTAGTTAATGAAGCATGCAACTGATGATGGTCCAAGTTTCTTTGTGTAGTTTCTCTTCAAAATTGTTCTATTGCATATTTGCCTTATTGTTACTATGCTGGTCTTATCTAAGTGTTACCTACTTTGTGCCTATATTATCATCATTGTGTCTTTTTCAATAATTGCAGATTTAAGAAGCGATTATGATTTGAACAGTGATCTGTTGACAGGACAAGAATTGTTGGTGCCTTTGACTGCATCATTATATGTTCCAGGAACCCTTACAAATGTAGATAGAGTATTGATAGACGTGGGAACAGGCTACTATGTTGAGGTGAAAACGCATTTGCAATTTCTTGTTCCTTTACATTTTTTGGGCAGCTACAAAAAGGCTTCTGAATTGTTTACTAAATTAAGCTCTCATGGCTATGCGTACAGAAAACAATGGATGCCGCAAAAGAGTACTGTGAAAGGAAAATTAACTTTTTGAAAACCAATCATGATAAGTTACTTGAGGTGTGTCCTGTAAACTTTTTGTGGAAAATTGTGCTGTGTGCAAGTAAGAAGCAGATACACCCCTAAAGATATCTCTGTACCCCTAAAGATATCTGCGTTTTTGTAATCAACTTGGTTTCATCTTAGTGATAAAGTTGATTGTGGGCTGGTAGGTAGCTGCAGAGAAGAGCAATACAGCAGACCAAGTCAACATGGTGATGCAAGCCAAATTAAAACGCTCAATTGCTTCTAAGTAGTCTTGACAATTCCAGATATGATAATATACTTCAATCTTGATTACACCTGTGAGGCAATCTCTTACTCTCAGGAACTTTGAGAGAACTTTTCATTGGTTTGGGCCAGTCTTGTATGAGAAATTCTCATTACCATTTTGTTTGACCTTTTACATAGTATTTAGCCACTGTAAATTACCTGCTATAATGAGAACCAAGAATCAATTGTCAGAGAATGTATGAACTTCAAAATCGAATTCAGAGCTTCAAGCTTGAGTTAACCACTTGTATAACATGATTAGCAAGGTACCGTAAATATTGTAGTGATGTATCTGAATTTCAAGGTCTCTGAACCAAGAATGTGTTTATGGGAGCAAGGAACTTCTATGTCTGTAAAACTGTTCAGATTTATGAGCTAGACTAGGCTACTTCTGTATGATGTGGTTAATGGAGTGGTGGAAATACCATATCCTTTAGTTTGAGTTGAGAACAGAGACACACTTATATCCTCTGGTTCTATGTATTAGTTTGTTTGGAACTATACTTTCTTAATTTATCCTTTGGTTCTATGTATTAGTTTGTTTGAAACTATTCTCCAAACTTTCTTAACTTGGTCTTTGAAGCCTCAGATGGCATTACAATTGCCCATTACTTTTTTTGTGGCATGACATATTAACCCTTTTTCATTGGCTTGTTTTTAGATCAGCTGTTTGCTTACATTTTCTAGCATGAGTTTGGGAAGTAATGCAACAGAAACGCACATCTAGCCCCACATTGATAATTACGCTTATGTGGGTTTGCAATAACATAAATCATTATACAAATTGTTTCACACATATGCACATTCATTGATCTGCATGTAGGCGTATGTGAACATTAACCAATGCATTCTGCATATAAGGCTATATGAGCCTATTTAAGGGTTCAAGAAAATCATTTATTCTACTTATATTGTCGATTCGGTCTGCCTTATAGGAGCACATTACTTGCATTTTAGATCTTGCAAAACAATGCAACCACGCCAAGAACCTTTACATTTGTAAGTGCATTCAATAGATGAATAGACACCACATTCACACCACTTTTATTAGTGTAGTATACCACCATAAGTCAAGTGAACTCTAATTGCAAGCATCTAAGTAGATGTTGTGAAAGCTACTCGTAAGTTTCTTTACAAATATTGTAGCCATCTTTAGCTTACCATGCATTCCACATACCACAAAGTGTGCTTGCTCTAAATTGAAAGAATAAGCTCAATTTTATGTGAAGGTATAATGTTTGTTGTGACATGTGAGAGTTGCCTTTTCACCATTGTCCATCATGTGGGTAGCATGTATTACATCATCATTCCTACAAAGGTTCTCCAATATTTCATTTTAGCTACAATCATTGTGCTTTCTTTGTGAGATTTGTCAATCTCATGTTAGATTCTAGTTTCCAATTAGTAGGGTTGTTTGTTAGTTAAGTTGTAACCCTAGTCTCTCCCATAATTTTGCCCTACTCATTGAAACATTTGGACTGCAAACTAACCATATTTCCAAGCATGTGTTGGTGAAGCTTACTTTCACCACCACTATAGCCCCATCTTCTTTCCATATAAATCTAGACCTCAATTCATCTGTAACTATTAACATTGTGACCCCCTTGTCTCTACCAATCGGGGCTAGGAAAATCCCATATTGGTAAACTAAATATCCTACAAATTGCTATCACATATTTTGACCTCTTGAAGCACTAGTAGATCTAGCTTTCAACAGCCTCCTCCATGCATCTCTTGCCTTTGGACCAAAATCCCCTAACATTTAAAGAAATGATTATAAGCTTTCTTGATAGACCTAACCATGATAGATCTCTAAGTAAAGCTCAACCACATCATCTTCTTTGTCTTCCAATGAAGCATATACATGGGCAAGCCTTTTGAGTGAAATGACACTCTTTTGTTTGGATTGTTTACCATTTGCCATCTCTTGATTATGATTGGCATAATCCTTGCCTTCCTTATATAGGTTCTCGCCTTTCTCTCGAAATAGGCTCCTTGCTTTGGGTGTGCCTCTATGTGCTTGACCTTGATCCTCGCTTGTTATCATTTTGATTAACTTTACACGACTTATCTTGCATAGGGCTTTTATTAGTAGCATTGAGGGTATCATCCTTAATTTGTATAATCACCTTTGGCTCCTTCTTAGGTACTTCTTTGCCTCCCCTTTGTTTGCAGTCTTTGGCATAATGTTCTGTCTAGTGGTTGATATAACATGAGTCTTGAAACAAGCTGAACTTAACTTCAGTACAAATCTCCAAGCCACAAGGATCAAATACTTCCAAGAAATTGAGGATTTCTTTATTTGATTCCACAAGATATAAGCTTTATTGTTGACATTGAGTTGGCCATCGGTGGTATCTTGAATGGATAGTACACTCCCCAATGCTTTTTCCAAGGGTCCCCAATCTCCCCATCTAGCCAATCAAGTATTTTGAGGAAAATGATCCACACATTATGAAGCAAGTATCTTCAAGAGGAAATTGTGCGCTTCAAGGTAGAGCACATACATAGTTGCCCCTAATATCGACTACAGAGGTCACAATCCAATCCCATTCTTGTTGTGAGCTAACAAGGCCAAAATAGAATCCTCTTCCAACAAACTTGTTTTGGTTGAGGATCACTTGGTCATGGTAAGTTTGTACAAACCATTTGTAGAAATCATCCTCAATCTCAGGATTCTTCCCATGAAGTAGAAGTGTAGCTTGTAGCATATAAAATCAACATGAGAAGGCCATTGGGCTTTTGAGGACTTCGGCGCTATTCTTTGTGGCCACCTACTTTCTCTTGTTGTTGAACGACCGCTATATGGTTAAAATCATGGATCTTTCTCAAATAGATGAGATTTTCAACACATTGGTTGTATATCAAACATGTTATAAGCATCCATTTGAGGATTTGTATATGGTTGTATATCAAACATCTTGTAAGCATCCATCTCATGATACGCAAATTCATCATAATGATGAACTACCTACAAATTTGAGTGATCAACTAAATGTGCCTATGATGAAATCTATTGATGTACCATTTATCAAGCCTAACTAGGTTCAATCTGCTTATGTGTGTAGCTCAGAGATTGAGATAACCCTTTTTGAAGTAGAACCTAACAAGTTTTTATTATTGGGAAGTTAATTACAAGATGTACCTTTAGAGAAGTTGTAGAATGTTCTTGAGAAGTATTATCATGTGTTTACATGGAGTTATGTGGATCTTAAAGATAAGAAACCAAAATTATGTCAACACTTTATTGACATTGAATCTGGTGTGAGACTAACACACTAGCGTCAACAATATAGAAATCCAAATTATATCGAAAAGGTGCATGTTGAAATTACTAAATTGCTAGATGTGGGGTTTATATATCCAGTGGCATATTGTGAATGGGTTTCAACCATAGTTATTGTTCCTAAGAAGAATTATAACAAAATTCATATATGTACAGATTATTGCACCTTGAGTAAGCGCACCCGTAAAGATAATTTTCCTTTGCTATTTTCACATCTGCTCTTTTCACATCAATAATTGGATTTGAGGGTCCAATCTTGGTATTGTCAAATGGGACTAAGGAATTACATGTTCATGTTGATGCTTCTATGGATACATTGGGGGTTGTTCTATGTCAAGCGGATGATAATACCATTGACCATCCAATTTATTATGCTACTCAAAATTTGAGTGATGTTGAGAAGAATTATAATATGACTGTGAAGGAATGCTTATAAATGGTGTTTGTGATCACTAAGTTTCATGAATATTTATTGGATACCAAATTTATTTTTTATGTTGATCATGAAACATTGAAATATTTGTTAAATGAACCTAAACTTAGTGATCAAGTGATAAGATGGATGTTACTCTTACAAGAGTTGCATGTCGTATTTTGTTGCAATCACAATCATGTCTTAATGGCATGATATTTATATGCATCTTTCCTTGTGATGATATTTATCAGAGATGCATTTGAGAGGACGAGGTATCGTGAATCTTATTTATGCACATACCTAGGGTTAAGCTTTTAAGCTTAGTTTTAAGTCGAAGAAATGTATCTTTTTAAGATATGGGGAGTCAAGAGAAACATGCTATCTTTTATGGGATCTTGAGTTTAAGAAGATGGTATGTAGTTGGGATATCATTTTGAATGAAGATTAGATACATTAGTAGCTTGTTATAAGTTGGAAGTGCCATAGGTAGGTGGACATCCTCATGTTCAAAGGATAGATAGATGGGATAGATGTAGGCTAGATCATGATATCATGAACATCTATTTGATAAATAGCAAAGAGGTAGCTCAACAAATTAGTGATCGAATGTCAAAAATACAATAATAAGCAATGAGCTCCAAGACAAGCTCCAAGACAAACCTCCACCATTAGTGAGTGTAATCAACATTGGAGAAGAGAAGATATTTTGTGTGTGTGTGTGTGTGTGTGTGTGTGTGATCAACCAAAGTGCCCAATAAAGAACTTTATGTCTCTTATGAGAACACTAGTTTTAGCCATCAAGAGCAACAAAGTAAAAGAATTTTTTCTATCATCAAGAGTTCAAGTGTCTAGCAATGAAATTCTACAACAACAACAAATAAACAAACAATTGGATCAAAAAATAATGACAAAAGCCTTCCTAACTCACACAAAGAGTTCCAAAAGAATATTTTAAACTTAAAATTTATTTATTAATGGTAAAGTATAAGTTTATAGGCAACTCTTCCATTTCTTTGCAATCTTGGATTTTGAAGACAATAATAGAACTTTAAAACTCCAAATGTTCTCTTTTAATCATGTCTACATAAGCTTTTGGTTATCTTGGACTTGGTTTATGGGCAACTCCTCAATTTCTTACTAATCATGGATTTTGAAGAGGACCATGAAACTTTAAAACTCCTGATATCTCTTTTAATCATGTTTGGATATTGAAGAGAACTATGTAACTTCAAATTTCTATACATTTGATTCTACTTCTAGATTTTTGGAAAGAACCATGAAACTCCAAAAACTCTAGACTTTTGCTTTATCTTAATGCTAATTGGAGATAGCCAATATACTCCTTCCATTTCAGATGTTCTATTTTAATTTAGGGAGGAGTGAATGCCAACCTAGCCAATCATGTTTGTTTTCTAGCCTCTTTTTGAGCTAAAAGAGTGTTGAAATATGTATGTTCAAATAAGCTCATATGAGTCCTCCTCCATTTGGTGGAAAAGGGGAGATGTATTTAGACCCATGTGAAAGTATGATTACATCCATGTGGGATGTTGGTTGGAAACCCATGTGACCATGAAGTCACCTATCATATAAGCAAAAGCAACTTGTATTAGTCTATAAAAGAGGCTCTATCCCACATTGTAACAATCACTCTCAAATACTCTCTATCGATATGAAGATATTTCTATATTGCATCTAGCTTGTGTTTATCTTGCTCTCTTTATCTCTCCACACACATACAACATGAGCACTTTAAGATACCATCCTCCATAGCCAACTTCTCAAGGTCATGAACATATTTGTATGAAAATCTAGCAGTTGTCAGCTTTTCTCCCAAGTTCTTTATTCAGTTCCTCTACCTCTTTGCTCCTTTCCTCTAGTTGCCTAATCTTTTATTTTAGCTCTTTATCTTTTGCTTGGATCTCTCTATTTCTCTCTTCTAGTTCCTTGAGTCTATCTTTAAGTTTCTTATCCATGTTCTCAATCTCCTCCTCATTGCCTTCCAACTCCTCACCTTTGATTTCTAACTCCTCTTTCTCTTCAATCTACCCTTGCAGCTCTAAATGCTGTTGGCTTGATTGGATGAGATACCTTTCAAAATTGTCTATGATCTCATCCAATCATGCATGTAATTCATTATTTCTCATGAAGGCTTGGGTTTCTTCTCTCTTAAACTCCTCACACAAGCTTTTCTCGGTGATGTGACTCTCTTCCATCACTATGGATTTTCTTTCTTGCTCTTCTTGGCTAGTGGATTGGTTGGCTTGTAAATGACCTCCCCCCAAAGTGCCCTTTTTTGCTACTCATTCTCTTTTCAACACTTGGATGTTTTATTGCAGCAATTGCAAAGTGGTTGCTATATCCATGATATTGGGCCCCTCATTCACATAGTCCTTGCCCTTGCTTGAACTTTGCACCCTTCTCTCCATTTTCAACCCTATCCTACTCATAATCTCTTCTTTCCTCCTTCTCATGCCTTTTAAGATAGACTTTTTTAATTGTTATACTAAGTTTTCTTTGTCTTTTCTATGCTCTTTTTGCATCTCCTTGAGGGATTCTTGGATGGCTCTACTCAAATCTTCCTTCCTCATATGCAGATTTTCTCCTCCATGTTTTCAAGGTCCTTGTCTCCTTCACCATCCCTTGTCCTTCTGTCTCCCTACCCATTACCCTCATTTGAGGTGGCCTCATCTAAATTCTCTGTCTTTTTCTTGGTTTTTCTCTTGGTCATGTTCTTAGTCTGCTTGTCCCTTGTCCCTTGTTAGCCTGATATTGCAAGTTTCCATTGCTCGTTTGTTGGGACCCACCCATGATGTGCCAATGGGATTAATGGTAGCATCTACCAAGGCCTCAAGAGCAATCATGATGAGCTTGGTAAGGTCACTAGTGTACACTATTGTTCTAGCCTTGTTGTCTATAATGGTCTATTGAAGTGTTTCCCATTTTAGGATGGCTTAGGCATTCGTAATGATTCGAGAGAAGCTATCTCTAGCTAGAGGTCATTTATGTTCTGGTTTGTAACGGCTCCAATCATTAAGTCCTCTATAAGGCTCTTAGGGATCATGTTGGCTAAAGCATTGGGGTGAATACACGTAAACATGGTATGGAAGATCTTAGGGGCCATTCTCAGATCTTCATCAACAATGGTAGAGAAGAGAAGCCCACCATTATTCAATTCCTTTTTCCCCAGGAAACTAGTAGGACCTTGGCTCTTAGGAGTTGTCATATCTCTTGTTGTATCTTTGTAGCCTTAAGGCTTGCTCCACTAGTTTTGAGGTGAGTTTGACCTTAGAGGTTCTCAAGGGTGTCATATTAGTGATGTACACCATGGGGGATTCTCATGTTCAATATAAACTCTCTAATGAAGGCTCTATGTAGCCCTTTATCTATCCTCTAAAAGTCATGGAATCAACATATAGCTCTAGGCTACACTCGTGGATTCATTGTTAGGTTCTCAGACTATTCATGATTGGTTTTCCCATACCACCTATCAAGTAGGACTTCAACTCCCCCAAATTGTAAAGTGTGGGTTGTAGATCAAAGCTTTCATGCTACTCTGTGGTAAACACAAATTTCTCATAGTTTTTGGTCTCTCTAATAACTCTATGTGTTGGGGGTAAAGGCGCCTTTTCCTAGCCGCCCGTGTATTACTACACCGACACACAGTACCCGCCAATGCACACTGCAGGTAGCGGGCACCCATTACCGTTGCTTTATTCCTTATTCTTTTTTGTGACAATTGAATAAAGGAAGGCCCAGTCACACATTGTGACTGTTGAAGTTCCCATTTTGTGTCTCTCTCTCTTCTTGCTCTTGCTCTCCACCATAGCTCACCTCCAAGCAAGATTCGATCCTTCTCACCTTTCAACTGGTATCAGAGTGAGGCTTCCCGACTTCTCAAGCTTGGTTCGTGGCATTCTTAGCTTCCATTCAAATACCTACAGCATTGGGTCTCCTTCCCGGCAGCCATAGTTGACCTTCCCGAGCTCCCGTCACTCCTCAACTTCTCGAGCACCTTCCCGTGGAGCTTGGATCTTTCTCTGTCTTGCATTTGGGCACTTGAGGCTTGTTGTGTGCCTCCTTGGGCACCCCCCCTGGAGCTTCCTTACCATCCTAACCAGCACAAAAATAGTAGTAAAATCCCTCATTAGATGAGTGTGATTTCACCTGATCTTCAAGCTTCTTTGACAACTCATCTCGCACTTACTGAAGGTCATGCCTTGCTCCTGGATTAATGTGGCACCCTTGGCATTGATGCTTGACATGCTTTGAATCCTCCCGAGCCTTGGGCATTGATCTGAGGTCCTATAGCACTATTTTGAAACAATTTATAGTAGCCTACAAACATTAAATGTCAATGCTACACTAGCAGTTGATGCCTATGCTTGTTTGGTGCTTCCTAGTTAAGCGGTTTGATACCTATTGATGACTGATTGTTTGGGGGATGCAAGGCACATGTCATGCCATCATTTTGGACTCATTTTCTTGCTGAAAATACTCAGTTTTGAATAGTAAACCACTGCTGTACAACAGTGGGCTGAAGCCTATTACCTCATGTTTAGTTATGCCTATTGGCTTCGGGCTATGTCTTTGGGATATGTAATGAAGTATTGACCTTCAGGGTACGACATCGAGCTTGTCTTTGGTTCCGAATATTTATTTGCACTTGAGCTCGGCGTTGGAATGCATTTGATGCTCCGTCTTGGATGTACATATGGCATGTATGTTACCTATGTCTGACCGGTCTTGACATGCTTGGCCTATGCACTACTACATGCTCATTACATTGTTTGGAGCCGCTTGCTACTAGTGCCTTGTCTTGGCTTGCATCTGGCTTCCCAGAACTTACTTGGGATATTTCTTGGCTTGCCAAAGTTGTATTTGGGATACAGCTGATGTCTATGGATGCTATACTTGGAGGCTACAGAGCCTATATGCTCATGATGTCTTATTCATGTCTGGACTGGTGCTCTCATATACCTTTCTTGAGCTTCTTGGCTTGATCCATACGGCTTTTGTGCCAATGGGAGCATCGTTGATGTTTGACAAACATTGAGCAAGTGGTTTATGCTATTGAGCTTTGAGTCTTTTGAGACTGGGATTTTCTTCACTTGGATGTTGCACGGTTGATATGCCGTGGTCTGTATACATGTACTTGGACTGATTTCGGATTCGCACTCCCTAAGCATACACCTCTTTGTGTCAGGTCTTGCCAATGTTGCGTACACTTTGCCCTATTACACAAGGGGTGTGTCGGCTTACTAACAGATTCATTTGACATGCTTGGGTGTTTGCTCACTATCTGTATGACTATCATATGTTGGATATGCCTTGACAGTCAGTGGTTGACTTGGTGCATTGATTTTGCCTACAGTTTGCTCTCATTGTACTTGGCTATAATTTATTACAGCAAGCAGTTATGTATGGACTAATGTGGAATTTTCATGCTAAATCATCTTGATTTTATGTACTTTTGATGGTACTTGGTGGGCAGCATCATTAGCTATTAGTTCGTGGTCATTTTGCCTTGGTTTTGGTGGTATTTTGGCTGTTTACAGCAGAAAACAGCAAGCAGTTTTGAACAATCTGCACTGTTGTGGACTTCTTTCACTGACTGTGCTATCTTCAACATTATTAAGCTTGATGGTACAAATTATGCATATTGGAAGAGCCAAGTTTGGCATGTATTTATGCAGAAATTGCAAATAAAGCCACTTAGGATGCATGGCGAGTAGCCTGATGACGAATGGGATGAGCTTGATGAGTTATGCAAGTCCACCCTCATCTTGTCTCTCACTAAACAAGTGCATTACAATGTGGTTGAGGAAGCTGGAGCCCCAAGAGGAACACCAAGGAAAAGGGGATTCTACTGTAAGAAAATCTATCTTGTAACATCAACAAGCTTTTATTTCATTCTTTTGATGAGACCAAAATAAAGAAAACAACAATTTTTCATGGAGCATCATAGTAGATATCTCCCACGGATTTGATAGTATCAACCATAATCTTCAACATCTTCATAGAATCCATCAATAGAACAATGAACACAAAAGAATACACCATCTTTGAATGGAAATCAATCACATAGTATTCATCTTCAATGTCTTCATAGTTCTCTCTCTCAATCTCTCATATACAGTTACATTGTTTTGATAGAATTGACTATCTCTGGCTCTCTCTCTCTCTCTCTCTATCAATAGTACATCATCTCCTCACTACAATACTCTCATAATAACTCTCAATAATCCTTCTTAGGTCGTGGATGCACCTCCCAAGAGGTATGTCTGATATGAAGAGTCATCATAGCCACTACAGTGTCTTTTCACAGCTCACTACTGTCACTGTCACTTCAGTCTTCTCTTCAGTCTTCAGCAGCTGCTTTTTCCATTTGTTTTAGCTCTTTTGAACTTAGATTCATCCTTTCCAAAAGTTAGAAAAATTTCCCAAAGTCACACATACATTCTACAGAACACTTACAGAAGGTCTACAGAACAATACAGTACAGTACTAGAGCAGCTACAGTATAGTTATAGAGCAGAGACAGAGCAGATATAGAGGCTCTACAGAAGGTTTATAGAGGGTCATCGAAGGTCATCAGAACCTCATAACTCATACTCAAACCATTCCAAACTATCAAAAACTATTCAATAGGCTTCCAAAAGATCTCAATCTTCATCAATCATCAATCCATGCTTCATACAAAAGACAATCAGAACAAAACAGAAGCTATACAGAAGGTATACAGAACCAATCAGAACCTCAACAGAACCTATCAGAACATCGCAGACCTTCATATCTCTACTAAGAATCATCATGAACTTCCAAAACATTATCAATATCATCCAAAACACTCTCAAATACTTCCATTAATAACCATACATCACTCTAAATCCATTAAAAATCAATCATTCAGATCTCAAAAACAACAAAAATCTGTCAAAAATTCAGTCTTTTTCCACTCTCAACATATTCCCACACTTAGAAAGGAAGCGTCCTTGCGACCTAAGGAAAAGAAGAATATAAGTTCATTAAAGAGCTCAATTTTATCTTCCGTAGTATCTTCAATAATCTCTCCAAACCACGACCCCAACTTATTACCTGTATCTTTAGAAAAAAAACTACTAAAAGAGAACTTCGTTATTCATTAACTCATCTGATAATCATTTAAAAATCATAACAAATTCGTAAAGGATATAAGAGGTTTTTCTTCAACTTTGCACCATAGACGTCCATCCATCATCAATAGTTTGAAAAGAGCTCTCGAACAAATTATTCTCAATCAGCATGATGTCATCACATACAATTATTTCAACACACACAAACACTAACACAACCATCGAGTGACACCTCCAAAAAGAGAGATATATATCATTAAGAATCATCCAAAATACATTGCAAAGGTATCAATGAAGGTGATCCCTTTTGAAGGCTTGGTGGTTTCGAAAACAATCCATGGAGAAGGATTTATCACAAATGTCTTTGGAGGATTTTGAAAGAACTGCAGGCAGCACATCCTTTCTAGCAAAACAAGGTATTTGCTAGGTAGACATAGGGCATGAAAATAGAGGACATCCAACTGGTGGGAGTCAATATTCACATTGATATTCATACAAAGTTTTGGAATGGCCTTTTGATCGTTATGGGAATGCCTATGCATGTATGCTAGATACCAAGCAAAATGAGCTGTCAATCTCACTGAAGGATCTAGAGATTGTGAATATTTGTGAGCAAAATGAAGGTAGTTCTGGTATGCTTGACTGGCAATTGTCCAATCCCCTAGAATTATTGGCCAGTTTATCTAGGGTCCTATAAGAGAATCAATCGAGCTCCATCCTCTTCTTGGAATCTGCTGATCAAACCCTTCCTATTCACTAACCAACTGAGGGGGTTGAGAAATAGAAGTGGTAGGAGATGGAAGTGGAATAAGTAAAAGAGGATGAAGAGAGGGGTAGGCAAAATCATAAAAGGAGGAATAAGTTAAAGGAGTGGCTGAAAATTTAAGAGAATCAGTTAGGAAAGATGTTAATTGATAAACATGAAAATCAGAAGGTATATGGATAGATGGTGAAGGGCATGGTGGAGAAGGGAAAATACTCTATCTTCGATAAAAGAGCAATAGGTACATATGGGAATTTGAGAAAAAGATTGAGGTTGGAAAAGAAGAGGTAAGATTACTGCTGAATTGGTTTGATAAAGGGAAAGATAGGTATCATAGCGATGAGCCATTTGTTGATAGTACAATAGGCTAGGAACAGAGGGACCTAAGACAAATCTTCTCTGATAGGCATCAAAAAAGGAGGAATCAAATGGATGGTTTTTGGAAAGATGAGCTAGGAGATTCACCCTCAGTTGATTAGTGCTCTGCACATAGGTAGAAGCTGTATTCTGACGTTGATTCAGGACCACAGAATCAATCATTGAGTGCCAGGAATTGTCAGGGCAAGTCACCACTTTTGAGGAATAACACTGGAACATGTCATCTATCCACAAACTCCAAATAGTTGACATACAAAACAGCTTGCAAAAACCACGTCCCCCACATACCAGGCCATATCTAGTTCATTTGGAATCAACAGATCACCTCGTAGATACATGTAAGACAACAACATGGTATCCGTCGTCACAGAATCTTCAAACACCATACGGATCACTTCTGTCAGCAACTTAGGAGACCAAGCCCCACTCCAACCATCCTTTGGAAGAGGAAGATCCATCATTGAAAGCTTCATATAAAAGGCCAACTTCTACAATTGATAGTGGACAAAGAAAGAATGGTCCAGAGGAACATACTCCTAGAAGTGCTCAAATGTCAACCATAACAAATCCATCCTGGACTGCAATCTTTCCACTTTATCTTGGAACAATGGACACAATGTGGCCTGTCTCTAGAGAACCGCCAAGTCCCGTTTAGAGATAGAAGGAATCATAGGAACATTGGGGCTTGGAGGAACAGACCGTAACTGTATCAGTTGGTCTTGCAACTGCTTGATTTGGGAAGCTTGTGATTCCACTGTGTCATGAGCAGTCTGTAAGGGTGAGAGTTTTGCATCTAAAAGAGTCTGAAACTCTTGAACTTCTTTGGACATTCTCTCTTTCTCCTTTGAGATTTTCGTGATCTCTGACTGAGCTTCTGTTAACTGAATCTTCAAAGAAGATATCTCTTCTCTTTGGGCCTCAATCATTTGGGTTTGCTGCTCCATCTGCTTAAACAGATCTGCAAGTGTGTCTTTAGTAGAGGCTAACTCTAAGGTTGCCTTATGCAACTGGTCTTTGGACTGCATTAGTTCTTTATAGAAAGAAGCATACGGCTGTTGAGCACAGGCTGCCACTGAAAGTTCAATCGAACTCTGGATATCTTTACAGAGGAATGGAATGGCATCTCCCGACACTAAATTGTTCAGTGAAGGGATTGATATGTCCAAGGAACCCTCTCTATGTGCCCTGAACAAATTGTTACATGTGAGGTAAGCAGGGAGGTCACTGGCAGATGTAGTAGGAATTGTGACAAAAGAAAGAACTGAAGGAGTTTTATCTGCCACACGCTTCAAGCGCTTCCGCTGAATGACCAGTGGAGGAGGGGAATCAAGATCCTCTATATCAATAGGTTCTGACTCTTCTGAAGGTGGAGGGGGAGGTACTGGATCAGATGGAGGAGGCGGAAGCACACCCTTCTTTAGGTCTGAGTATGTCAAGAAAGCATATAGGTAGGAACCATAGGTAACATTTGTAACATTTCCTCTGGTTACTTTGACAAAATGTTGGTCCATATTTATAAGCAAGTAAGTACTCCAATCAATGGCCACCCCTTTTAACACCATCCTGAAAGTTGTGAAGAGCTCTTTGGACAAGTAATGGGATGGTCTTTTCGCACACATAAACCTGTCTTGGAGAAACTAGCAGACTAACTTCCAAAGAGGATCAGTGATCATGGAAAAAGATACTCCTGAAGTGTTGATCACTTTCTTGACATCCAGAATCTCCTTGGTCTGCTTCTGTAACAACTTGAAAATCTCATCGTTGGAGAATAATTGTCTAGCTCTAACAAAGGGCTCTTCTTTGTAGGGAAGAGACAAAGCCTTCCCTAACCCTCAGGGTGTCAACACCATGGAAGCACCATGAACCAGGCCCGACTTCTTGTTGTGTGAGGCAAGGAACTCATCACACAGGGATGGATCATCTAGAATCAATGGGAATGAGGCAGCCATGAAGTCGCAAGTCTGACATTGGCTCAAAAGCTAGTAGGGAAGAATAATCCCTACTAACCAGCGGGACATACCAGATAGGAGGAGGAGCGTGAGACGCCATTCAGATGGAAAACACACACACCACAATACAGACAATCACAAAGAATACCTGCAAAACAACCAAAGGGCTATCAAAAAGAAGGACACACACATAGACGTAGCTAACCAATTTACCACCCCAAACAACCCCATCCTAGAAAAAATTAGGCATGACCTCTATACATATGCAACCAAAAACTTCATGTGATGCAACAAACAGGCACCCAAACCCCTGTATCAGGCAAGAAAGAAAGAAAAAACTACAAACCGTACCCGTAATCGTAGCACATAAACAAACCATAATACCATAAAAATGTAAATCAAGACCTGACCATAACCTTGACCATCAGTTTCAACTAAGAGGACTTACGAAGCGTGTTTATTAAAAAATGAAAAAAAAGTACAGTGAGAAAAAATTGTTTTAATGAAGGATTCATTTTAAGAAATTATTAACAATGGGTGACATTTTATTAGGTTATAAACCTTAATAAAAAAACGACGGTTCATTCTTAAAATTTTAATTACAATTTATTAGGGTGAAATGGTGCTTTATCGAAACCCGAACTATGATTCCTAGACTGGGGTCTCTAAATGTAAATTCATTAATTAAAAATTAATGGTGATGTGGAGCGCTTTTTTGCCAGCTCATGCTTTGTCGTGACGGGCTGGTTCATTTTTATTAAAAATTAAGGTGCCTCTTAAGCGCACGTAGTGCGTGTAAAGTGAACGGTTGGTTGATTTTAAATTATTAGAAACTGTGTGTTTAACGTGAATGCACGTAGAAAAGGTTTGTGAATATAGTTCATTTTAGCAATTAATTGTGATTAAGGGATAATAAAAATAAATACCTGGTAGGGGTGTGTATGCAATAAACTGAAGACGCACGAAGTAGTCCTCCAAATGTAAGGAATCCAATCAAACAAAAACAAACACCACTGACTGGAAAAAATACAGCATCTTAGTGTTTTTGTTTATTTGGATTTGATTTTTATTTTTTTTTAATTTTATTTGTTTATTATTTTTTAAATTTTTTTTAGGTGTGTTTGTTTTGTGTATAGAGTTTGGTTTGGTTTATTTGTTTTGTTATTTTTTTCTTTTGTTTTTTTAATAAAAATAATTAAATCGGGATATAAGACACATGAATATGTTATGCACTGTAAGAGTGAAATTTCAGCCATCTAGCAAGTGTCAAAAATGTATGTTAATTCATCCATGATTTTCCAACTGATTTTTAGAATTTAAAATGAATCTTTATAAAGTGAAGTATTAAAATTAGGATTTTTGGCTTCAAATAATAATTTGTCCTTTTATGGAAGCATTTTTAATTGAGAATTTAGTGGTAAATGGGGCAAGGGGATTTGTTGAATTTTTTTGGAATTTTTTTAGATTCATTTTTAAATTTTTACTAATTTTTAATGAATTTTACTCATTTTACATGTAATTTTGAAGTAATTTTTAGATTTTGAATTTTTTACAATTTATTTTTTTAAATTTTCACTTCAAAAAATATTCCAAATAATTTCAATAATATTGGTAAATTTTTAGAAATGTTTTTTTTTTTGAATTTTAAATAAATTTTTGGAATTTTTATGTGTTTTATGTTTATTTTTATGCATTTTTATGTATTTGCAGGTTGGAAAATAAAAGGCGGTACCTGAGCTGCATGTGAACAGTGAAGGATGACTGCGTGTGAACGGCTGACTGCAATACGCCACCGCACAGACAAGTGGGAAGCGCATCCTCGCGCGTGAACGCCTGCTAGCACACCTGTACACAACAAGAAAATAACGAAGGAGAAAAGGCAGGAATGGGGGCTAACTAAGTAGATTAAGTGAAGTAAATGAGCTTAGTCTGAGAAAGTGGATTAAGTTAGTTTAGTGAGGTAAATCAATTAGGTTAGGTAGATTAGGTTAGTTTGTTAAGTTAGGTTATGGTAAGTCATGTGAGTCTGTTTAATCTGTGTAAGTCATGTTAGTGAGGGGAGTCTCATAAGTAAGGTTAGGTAAGCTAAGCTGTGGTTAGTCTGTGTAAGTAAGGTTAGGTTAGTCTAACTAGGGTTAGTTGGGTAACTAGGGTTAGGGTCATCTAACTATGGTTAGGGTAAGGTAACTAGGGTAAGGTCATCTAATAGGGTAGATGAGGTTAACTATGGTTAGGTTAATTAACTGGGGGTAAGTTAAGTTAACTGGGGGTGAGGATAGGCTAACTAGAGGTGAGTTAGTCTAACTAGGGGTTAGTTTAGGTAACTATGGTTAGTCAATCTAACTATGGTTAGTTACTTTAACCAAGGGTGAGTTAGTTGAACTAGGGGTTAGTTTAGGCTAACTAGGGGTTAGTTAGTCTAATTAGGGTTAGGGTCATCTAACTAAGGTTAAGTTAATGGAATTGTGGTTAAGTTAAGCTAACTGTGGTTAATGAGATTAACTATGGGTGAGTTAAATTAACTAAGGTTAATTAATTTAACTAGGGTTAGGTTAATCAACTATGGGTTAATGAAATTAACTAAGGTTAATTTAAGGTAACTAAGGTTAGTAGTACTTAACTAACCAGTGGGGATGGGGGAAAGGGGAGGTGGCCCACCGCCCGGAGGAGGAGGAGGAGGAGGAGGAGGAGGCGTTGTCCACGAAGGCGCTGTCCACGAAGGCGAGTGGCGGGCATTGCAGCGATGGGCGGCGAGGGCAACGAAGGCTCGGCCGAGATCTCGCGGCGAGGGCGCAGGCGACGGTGGGCACGGCAGCGATTGCTGGCGAGGGTGGCAATCGAGATGGTGGGTGCAGGGGCTCCACGGCAAGTGGCAACGGAAGGGCGAGGCGCTCCACGGCGATAGCGGCGGGCGACAGGGGAGAAGATGACCGATGGGGGGGAGAGAAGAAGGAGGAGAAGGAGGGAGATGAAGGCGAGGGAGGAGGAGGGAGGAAGAAAGAAGGAGGAAGAAGGGAAAGAGGAAGAAGAAAGGGAGGAAAGAAGGGGAGGAAGAAGGGGAAGGAGAAGGGAGAGAAGAAGAAGACAGAGGAAACGGTCATCAGGTACGTGTTTTTTTTTCATTTTTCTTTCTTTTTTCATTTTGTTTTCTTTTCTTCTCTTTTTCTTTTTCTTTTTTCCTTTTTTTTTCTTTTTTCTTTGGTTGTGTTCCTTTTTTTCTTTTTCTTTTCCTTTTTTTTTCTTTAGTTGTGTGTTATTATTTGTTTCTTGTTTTTATTAGAAATATTATTTTTTTATTTGTGATTATTATTGATTATTCTAATAATAATAATTTTTATTGTGTATATGTGGTTTGGGGTGTGGTTGATTGTATGATTTGCTTTTTTGGTTGTTCGTTTTTTTTTTAATAAAAAGAAATTAAACCCGCGCGGGAAAAAAAAATTGCAGTGATGGGATCAAACAGGATAGGGACGGTGATGCGCAAGCCACAAACGCCATGGGGGCATCCCGAGGCGCGGAAAATTAGAAACATGCGCATTCACGCGCGACACGAGAAATGCGATCACACGACAAAAAGGAATCAAAATTAATAAAACCTAAACCGTTCGTCGATTCAAAAATTCAAAAAAAATGAAAAATGTGCAGGGAGATGAGGGAAAAATGATGGAAACATGCAACACGAGTTCCGGGGAAAATTCAGCGTGTTCACATGAAAAAAACACAAAAAACAACCCGAAAACACATACGTGTATTAATATCGGAAAATCTGCGCATCGAAACAAAGTGCAATAAGAAGGAAAATTATGCAAAACGATGTGTCCAACAACCTATCATGGCCAAACACAGTTTCGATCGAGATAGGACTCGTTCACATGGGAAAAACCCCAAAAACGGGCCCGAAAATGGAGTCAAAAATTAATACGGGAAAACCGTGTGCCGGAATAGAGGATAGTAAAAAGGAAAAATGTCCGGGGGAAAAGGATTCACAAGGCTACTGCATCAAATCTCAGTTTGGGGGAAATAAGGAGGGGTTCATGTGGAAAAAACACAAAAATCACGCCCGAAAACACTCGAAAAAATTAATAACTAAAAATCTGATAGTTGGAAGAGGGGGAGAAAAAAGAAAAAAGTGAGGGAAAGGATGGCAGGACACATCTATCAAATCAAACTGGAATTTCGGTGAAAAGAGGGCAGGTTCACATAGAAAAATGTGAAAAAGAAGCACCAAAAAGGCCCGAAAACACGTAAAAATTAATCATGGATGAACTGTGCATCGGAATGACATGGAGTGAAAAATAAAAATGTCAGTGGGATTGGGTAGGATAGGGCTGGCACAGCAGATTAGGGTTCTAAAGCAATGAAAACACGATCACATGGAAAATCATCCATTTTATGAGAATTGCTGCAAAAATTAATAACTCAAGAACCGTCTGTCGGAACAGGGTTTGGTAAAAAGAAAAAATGGGCAGTTCAAAGCGATGAACAGGGCTGTAAGGTAGGATTGGGATTCCGATAAACATAGAATGCGTTCACATAAAAAAAACACAAAATAAAGAATAAAGATAAACGGTCAAGAAACAACCCCGAGGACAATGTGAAATAGAACGGAAGAGTGGGGAAGGGATCCCATCAAGGTAAAATAAAGTCATGGCATAGACATATGATCAAAACAGGGTATATGCATGGGGGTATGCATTATAGACGCACAGGGACGCATCCCCACACTTAAGACATGACCGTCACTAAGAAACAGAAGGTGTAGGGTTAGAAAAACTTGGCCCATATTACCAAGGAGGAATGTCGACTATTGAGGTCGCATCTTGTATCGTTGCCGGCTGCAGGACGTACCCAGGTGTCGTCACAGCACACGTCCATCTTCCTTCATAGCAAGAACCACGCGGCAGCACCCAGGCAGGTAGTTAGTTGAAGGAATCGCAGGAAATTCATCGATGACGAGGGATATTGCAGGCAACTCACGATCACTCAAATGGAATGAAAGAACAGTCACTCACCCCATTATTAACATCACTCGAGGAAATAATAATGAAACCCAGAGCTCACACCCGGTTTAGAAAGCGACAAGGGGATGGTGTAGATGGAGTATGCCAGGGTGCATAATTAATGGTGCAGCAATGCATCCAACCCGTATGGCATAGGTGCAAGGAGAAAGGCCAAGGAGCCTTCCAGTGCAGTGTACAGAACAGAGTGACGTGTCCTGTGTTGATGGCAGAGACCCAACCCGCGAGTGCATAGGGGAACGGGAACGTATTTGACTCCAATGGTCGCAACGACTCTCAATCCTTACCTCTCGATAATTGATTGAAGAAACACCAATCACACTTAGCCCACCCTCTGTCTCACACTCTATTGAAAGATACAGAGGGCAGTCCATTCTTGAAACCCATTGATATAGTCCTCACTGTCACTTGTGCAGAGGCTGTATGCCTTATGCGCATTGATGGTGCAATTGTGCATCCCACTCTGTGTCGGCATACAGTGCAAGAAGGAAGGCCATGGAACCTTATGGTGCAATGCACAGGAACAAATCGTGCATTGTGCGTTGAGAGGCACATCCCGTTCGTGCAACACTTCGTTCACACATCTCACCTCTCATTTGATTTGAAGGGAAAGATTGATCACTCACCCCACCCTCTGTCTCACGCTATGTTGAAAGATACAAAGGGTAGCCCATTCTCACGTCCCCATCCCGTCAGGATGAAAGCTCACATCACTCACAGGGTTGGTGATGAAGATCATGTCGGTTGTTATTGTCATCAGGATCTTGAAGACGAGGCGTACCCAGGGAGGCAGCCAACAAGTCTTATACTTCAATGATTTGCAAAAAAGGTCATCTGTAAAGAAGGGCACTGATATTACAAAGATAGCAAACCAAGGGAGGTGGCTGCAAATTACTTGCTGAAGAGGTTTTGTTGATGAGTCAGCTATCCTGAACTGTGGGGTGTTACCACCTTTTCCACGGTCAACTTCCTGCCCAAGGGTGTTTCCACCTTTTCTTGAAACGAGGCCTGTTATGACAAGGAATTTCTTCCTTTTCACCCATAATAGTTTTGTTTGTTTTTCTTTTCTTTTTCTCTTCCTTTTCTTTTCCTCTTTTTTTTCGTTAAGAAAGAGAATGGTAGAAATACTGTGTATCAGGACTAACCTCGCCACCGTTGTTGGATCAGACGAGAAGAGAACAAGGTCGGGTTGAAAGGTATCTATGAGGGGCTAGCAGAACGAGACCGCCTCATGAGGAGAATCATAAGGGCTATCAGAAGCACGACGAGAAGGATAGTGCGACGCCCAAAAGGGAAAGGGTAAGTCAACTGTGATTGTCAAGATCCCCAAGGAGGGAAGTACATCTTCAGGCGATAGCCATTGATCAAGAAAGGATCATCAGAGGCATCAATAGTCTGCACTTGGATAGAACCATTAGGATTGATAGCAAGTACCTTATACGGGCCCATCCACCGTTGTTGAAGCTTGCCAGGAAACTTGCCGAATCTCGAATCATAGGCTAGGACAAGATCACCTTCTTTGAACTCATTGTGCTTGATGAAACTCTCATCATAGGCTTTGCATCGCGCCTGAGTAGTTTCCATGTACTGTAGGGCCATCCGCCGTATCTCATCCCAACATTCCAAGTGCAGGAGACGGCGTTGCAATGACTCATTATCTCCCAAGCGTTCTTTAACTGCCACTCGCAAAGAGGGCAATTCCAACTCAACAGGGAAGACGACTTCTGTACCATACACTAGCTGGAAAGAGGTCTGTCCTGTAGCTGCCTTATGGGAGGTTCTGTACGCCCAGAGAGCCTCTGTAAGTTGATCGTCCCAGTCGCAACAATGTGCGGTAATCGTTCTCGTCAAAATCAAGCAGAGGATGCGATTGGTGACTTCAACTTGGCCGTTGGCTCTAGGATAGTAAGGAGTGGACGTACGATGGCAGATCTTATACAGTTCTATCAGCTCCTCCATGATTTTGCTAAGAAAATGAGTGCCTCTATCACTCACCAGCTCGAGCGGACTGCCAAAACGGTTGATAATATTCTCGTACATCAACAGGGATACGTTGTTACCATCATCCCGCTTCAGAGCTTTAGCTTCACGCCACTTTATGACATAATCCGTACATACTAAGATGTATCTGTTCTGCTTCCGTTTGGTGGGTGGATCAATGGGACCCATAAAATCAATCCCCCACTTCTCGAACGGCTTTAGGGGAAGAATGGGTTGCAATGGCATGGCACTTGTTTTGGTGGATTTCCCCATTCACTGACAGGCATCACATCTCTTGCAGTAGTCATATGCATCCTTGTGGAGGGTTGGCCACTAGTATCCCGCCAACAGAGCCTTCCTGGCTGTCGCTTGTCCTATGAAGTGTCCACCATAGGGTTCGTCATGGCATGCTTTCAATACTATGCCGATTCCATCCCCTGCAACACATCTCCGCAACACTTCATCTTTGCATCTCTTGTACAGTGCATCGCCTAACAAAGTGTAGGGTGTTGATTCTAACAGAAGCTTCTTCTTCTGACAACTTGAGATGCCAAAAGGATACTATTGAGTTGCCAGGAGGTTGGCTATGTCTGCATACTAGGGAGTAACTGTTTCAACTAGAAACAAAGAAGCATCAAGAAGGTCTAGATTATCCTGCTCCTCATCTGCAGTTTGAGGGATCCGTGATAGATGATCTGCTAGGACATGGGAACGGCCAGGCTTAGTGACCACTTCAAAGTCGAACTCCTGGAATAGGAGTAACCATCTCATCAGTCGTCCTTTAACATCTGATTTGTTCATCAGGAAGGGTAGGGCTTCATGATCCACATAGAACCTGAAATGTGTTGACAATAAATAGTGTCAAAACTTCTCCAGTGCAAACACCATTGCTAAGCATTCAAGCTTTGTCACTGTGTAGTTCCGTTCCCTATCAGTGACCTTTCGGCTTGCATAATATATTGGTTGATCTAATTTAGGGGGCTCTTTTGACATAGGACAACACCTAGCCCTTCAACTGATGCATCTGTATACACATGGAACTCCTTTGTCCAATCAGGAGGTTGTAAGATAGGTGCTCGAATCAGGCACTATTTTAGGGTATTAAAGGCTTCTTCACAGTCATCAGTCCAAAGGAAATTCGCATCTTTCCTTAGGATCTTGTGCAGAGGGGCTGCCTTGGCTGCAAAATGTGCAATAAACCTTCTGTAGTAGCCCACATGGCCAAGAAATCCTCTCAATTGCTTGAGGTTTGTTGGTGCTGTTAAGGCAGCAATCTTTTCAATCTTCGCCGGGTCTATTGCAATCCCTTGTGCCGAGACAATATGGCCCAAAAGAACTCCTGATAAGATGCCAAAGGCACATTTGTCAGGGTTGAGAGAAATCCCATACTCTCGGCATATATCAAAACATTGCTCTAGGTGTCCCGAGTGCTCACGGATTAAGCTATAGATACAAAAGTCATCAAGATACACCTCAATGAAATCATGCAAATGATTCTGAAAGGCAGCCATCATTACTTGTTGGAAGGTGGCAGGAGCATTACAAAGCCCAGATGGCATCACTCTATAGGGATAGGTCCCCCATTTTGTGGTGAAGGTTGTTTTAGATTGGTCCTCTTCTATGATTTGGACTTGGTTATATCCGCTGAATCCATCCAAAAGGGAATACAACTCATGGCCTGCTACTGTGTCCAATAGTTGATCTGTAAAAGGGATAGGAAAATGATCCTTCTTCGTCTTCGAATTTAGCTTTCGAAATTCAACACATATTTGAAGTTTCCCGTTCTTCTTGGGTACTAGCACAATGGGCAAAGCCCATTCACTGTTAGCCACGGGATAGATGAACTCTGCTTCAAGAAGTTTCAATAATTCAGCCTTAACCAGAGCAGAGTAATTAGGATTCATACACCTTTGTCTTTGCCTTACAGGTTTGGCATCTAGCTCTAGGTCAATGTGATGTTGGCATACTGTAGGATCAATCCCCTTTAGGTCTTTGTACGACCAAGCAAACACGTCTAAGTTCTCTTTGAGTAAGTCTCGCAGGACTAGTAATTCTTCTTCTGGAAGATTGAGGCCCACTTTCACAGGACGTTCAGCACCATCAGTATCCAGGAATGTTACATGTCTTTCCCCTTCCACTTCGCGGATAAATGTCCCATGGATTGCTTCCGAATAGAGGTCTGACTCTTTCAAGAGAGTAGAATCCTCATCTGATGCTCCACTAGAACCAGTCCTCCTTCTGAACAGATGACTCATTTGTCTGTTGAGATTGTTGGAAGGGTATCAAAGCTTTGTCTGCTTCTGTGTAAGTGGTAATTTCTTCTGGACTTAGATATTCATCTTCAGAGGATGAGTCCAAGAATGTCACATAGCACAAACCTTCTAGAAGCCGTGACTTTGATGACTCTAGCTTCTATTAGCAGGGGGCATCATTATCATCTTTTCTCTATAAACTGAATGGTCAGGGCAACAGGAGCCACTAGTGAACTTAATTTTTTTGCTTTTAATCCATTGCTTATACAGATTCTGCATACTTTGTGGTCCATTGATCAATCCAAATGAAACCATGGTCATTCCATCCAGCACCCTGGGATCTTCAGCCTCTGAGGTCTCTGTAGAGACATCAACAAGATCATTCTCTATCAGAGGAAATTCTTCATCTGCACTTTCATAACCTGCTTCATTTTCTTCCTCATCATTTTCATCCTCTTCCTCTGGAGGCTCTGTCTCTGCTTCTGTAGAGGGTCTATAGGAGAAGAACAGATCTTCTGCCTCTGCATCTGCTTTTGCTTCTGTCACAGCTTCTGATTCTGCTTCTGCTTCTGTCACAGCTTCTGATTCTGCTTTTGCCTCCCTCTCCCACTCTCATTTCCCTATTATGTTTTCGTTTCTCCCCCCTCTCCCTCTCCCTCTCTCATTCCCTCTCCCTCTCCCTCTCCCTCTCTCATTTTCTCTCTCTTCCTTCCCCTCCCTCTCTCATTTTCTCTCCCCCTCCCTCTCCCTCTCTTTGATTTCCCTCTCTTTCTCCCTCTCCCTCTCCCTCTCCCTCATTTCTTCTCCCTCTCTCATCAATAATACATCATCTCCTCACTACAATACTCTCATAATAACTCTCAATAATCCTTCTTAGGTCGTGGATGCACCTCCCAAGAGGTATGTCTGATATGAAGAGTCACCATAGCCACTACAGTGTCTTTTCACAGCTCACTACTGTCACTGTCACTTCAGTCTTCTCTTCAGTCTTCAGCAGCTGCTTTTTCCATTTGTTTTAGCTCTTTTGAACTTAGATTCATCCTTTCCAAAAGTTAGAAAACTTTCCCAAAGTCACACATAAATTCTACAGAAGGTCTACAGAACAGTACAGTACAGTACCAGAGCAGCTACAGTATAGTTACAGAGTAGAGACAGAGCACATACAGAGGCTCTACAGAAGGTTTACAGAGGGTCATCAGAAGGTCATCAGAACCTCATAACTCATACTCAAACCATTCCAAACTATCAAAAACTATTCAATAGGCTTCCAAAAGATCTCAATCTTCATCAATCATCAATCCATGCTTCATACAAAAGACAATCAGAACAAAACAGAAGCTATACAGAAGGTATACAAAACCAATCAGAACCTCAACAGAACCTATCAAACATCACAGACCTTCATATCTCTACTAAGAATCATCATGACCTTCCAAATAATAATCAATATCATCCAAAACACTCTCAAATACTTCCATTAACAACCATACATCACTCTAAATCCATTAAAAATCAATCATTCAGATCTCAAAAACAACAAAAATCTGTCAAAAATTCAGTCTTTTTCCACTCTCAACAGAAGCACAGAGTGCTTGGCAGCTTTGGGATAAAATTAAGAACCTCTATGACAAGAAAAGTCCAGCAAGTCAGATATATTGGTAGTAGCAGCTTATAGACCTGCGCATGAAGGAGAATATGACAATATCTCCTCATTTGAGCCAATTCCATGCTATTCTCAAGAACTTGACTTCGCAGGGTATTACCTTTAATGATGAGGTTACTCCATTGTTTTTGCTTGGGACTCTAAGTGAGTCATGGGATATATTTTGCACTGCCTTATGTGCTCCTGCTACTATTTTGAACTTGCCTGATGTAGAGAGTGCTCTTCTACAAGAAGAGATTAATCGTACGAACTTGGATGCCTCTCATGTGTCGCATGCTTTGACTGTTAGAGGCAAAGATGGTAATGGCAAAAATGACTATGGGAATGACTGTGGTAGAGACTCGCAGAAGTCTAGGTCTAAGTCGCGTGGTAAGTCACATAGCAAGTCTCGTGGGCAAAATGCTAATGTGACATGTCATCATTGCGGCAAGAAGGGTCATATACGCCCACAGTGTCATGAGTTGTACAGTGAGAAGCACAAAGAGAAGGGGAAAGACAAAGCACAGGAAAAGTCCTCTGATCAGAGCATTATGCCTATGAAATCCAACGTGAAAATTGAGGATATAAATGGCATGCAAACTGATGACTCCGATGGAGAGTACATACTTGCAGCTAGTTCTTGTGATGCTACATCATTGGCCGATGTTCACTCTATGTATGCGCAGTGCTGGCTTTTGGATTCTGGTGCTTCATTTCATGTTACACCATGCCGTGAGTGGTTCCACTCCTACCACAATCTCTGGTTCAATTAGCTTGGTTGATGATAGGTCACTTGCTATTGTTGGCATTGGGGATGTACAACTGCAGTTCTCTACTTGCTATTGTTGGCATTTGAGATGTTACACCATGCCGTGAGTGGTTCCACTCCTACCGCACTATCTCTGGTTCAATTAGCTTGGGTGATGACAGGTCACTTGCTATTGTTGGCATTGGGGATGTACAACTGTAGTTCTCTACTGCCAGTACTTTTCTGTTACAGGATGTACATCATGTACCTGCGCTTACATGCAGTATTATGTTTGCAGAGCAGCTTGATGATGTTGGGTTTCATGTTTCATTTGGGAATTCTGCCTGGAAGATCACCCGGCAGACTTGTGCTTACCAAAGGTGCCAAAGCTAGCAGCCTCTATCCTCTTGTAGTTGATGGGTCCTTTGTTGACAATGTTTTGTCAGTGGGTTCCATCCCACATGTATCTCTTTGGATACCCATTTGGGCCATATGTCCTTAAAGGGAATGAAAATTCTTTCTGGTTTGCAATACTTACCGCCCCTTGACTACTACACATGTTTTGATTCATGTGAGCATTGTCTTGGCAGACAGACTAGGAATAGGCATAAGAAGTCTGGTAGGACAACATGCATGAGTGAGCCCCTAGCATTGGTACATTCGAATGTTTGTAGACCCATACCCTGTTAGTCTATGGGTGGTGCAAAGTATTTTGTGATGTTCATTGATGATTTTTTGCGTAAAGTCTAGGCTTACCCCATTAAGCTTAAGTCCTAAGTCTTGGCTATATTTCAGAGATAGTTTGTATTGGTTGAGAACTAGACTGGGCACAAGCTGAAATGCCTTAGGATTGACAATGGGGGAGAATGTGTCACGTGCTTTTGAGCAACTATGTGATGAGAGGGATATTAAGTGTCAGTTCACCGCCCCCTATACCCCACCCCAGAATGGTTTGGCTAAGCGGATGAATAGAACCATCCAAGAGCGTGTACGTAGTATGCTTAGCCATGCAGGCTTACCACAGAGCTTTTGGGCTGAGGTAGTCAGTACAACTGTGCATGTCATAAATAGTTCACCTTCTAGTGGTTTGGATTTCCAGGTTGCAGAGAAGGTATGCGTATCTACGTGTCTTTGGATGTCAGGCCTTCTACCATGTGCCCAAAGATAAGCGTACTAAGTTGGATCCTAAGAGTGTCAAATGCATTTTCCTTGGCTATGGGGATGCAGGCGAGATGGGTTACCACCTCTAGGATCTGCAAGCGTAGAAAGTCATCCACAGCCATGATGTAATTTTCCATGAAGACAAGATGCATAGGCAGCCTGAGAGGGTGGTAGAGATATACAAGGTTATATTCCAGGAGGAGCCCCGTGCTCCTGCACAGCCTGTTGGACAGCCTGCAGCAACAGTTAGTACACATGGCCAGGGTGTTGGACCAACCGCAGAGCCTGCCGTGAGATGGTCTACTAGAGCTACACATCCACCTAATAGATTTGAGCCCTCGATGCATTATGTCTTGGTTACAGATGCAGGAGAGCCTCTCACCTATGATGAGGCTATGCGTAGGGGTGACTGTCACTCTTGAGAGAGGGCTATGCAGTCTGAGATAGACTCCTTGCATAAGAATATGACTTGGGATTTGCTTGCATTGCCTCAGGGCAAGAAGTCTTTGCCATGCAAATGGGTGTACAAGCTGAAAAGTACCCTTGGAAACCCCAAGCCGGTTTATAAGGCAAGACTTGTCGCTAAGGGTTCTAAACAAAAGCATGGAGTTGACTTTGATGAAGTCTTTTCTCCTGTGGTCAAGATGACCACCCTATGCTTAGTTTTGGCCTCAGTTGCGTAGCTTGACTTGGGCATGTATCAGATGGATGTCAAGACTGCATTCTTGCATGGGGATTTGCATGTTGAGATATACATGGAGTAGCCTAAGGGCTTTGCAGAACCTGGCAGGGAGCACCTGGTGTGCAAGTTGAAGAAAAGTATTTATGGCTTGAAGCAGGCACCTAGGGAGTGGTATCATAAGTTTGATGCCTTTATGTAGTCAGGGCTACAACAGGAGTGCTATGGATCCATGTCTTTACACAAAGACAACCCGTGATGGCTCCTTGCTTATTTTGGTACTTTATGTGGATGATATGCTAATAGCAGGGAAAGCTCATGATGAGCTGGATACTCTTAAATCTCAGTTGAAGAAGAGCTTTGAGATGAAGGATTTGGGACAGGCCTCTCACATTCTTGGTATGCGCATTAAGCGTGATAGGCATCAGGGACTACTCTACCTCTCACAGAGGGAGTACATTCATAAAGTCCTTGAGCGTTTCCGCATACAGGACGTAAAGCCTATGAACTGTCCATTACCTTCTTATGTGAAGGTTTCATAGGCCGATTGTCCGCAGATAGATGAGCAGAGGGCCGAGATGGCCAAGATCCCTTATGCATCAGCCGTGGGCAGTTTGATGTATGCCATGATAGCCACTTGTCCAAATATTGCATTTTTAGTTGGTGTTGTGGCATGCTATATGGCTACACCTGGCAAAAAGCATTGGGATGCCATAAAGGGTATCATGAGATACTTGAAGGGTAGAGCAGATATGTGTATTTGCTATGACAGTCAAGATACAGAAGTTGTAGGCTACACAGACTCTAATTATGCAAGACATGCAGATAGTAGGAAGTCCACTTCTGGCTATGTGTTTACCTATGTTGGAGGTGTTGTTTCTTGGATGTCCAGGGTTCAGAAATGTACGACTCTCTCTACCACTGAGGCCAAGTATGTTGCAGTCACTGAAGCTTGCAAGAAGGACATATGGTTGGGCCGTTTGGTTCATGACCTTGGGATTGATACTATCCCTATGCTGCATTTGGATTCTATGAGTGCTATTCAGCAGCCAAGAATCAGCCAAGAATCCGATCTTCCATGTGAAGACAAAACACATTGAGGTGAGGTATCACTTCATACGTGGGGTTGTGGAGGGCAAGTCTATTGACCTTGTCAAGATCTCCACTAATGAAAATCCTGCAAATCTGCTCACAAAAAGCCTCACTACTGAGCGCTTTTCCTTCCTCAAGAGATTGATGGGAGTTGGATGAGATGACGTTTTTCCTCATCATGTTGTATATATATACATTGTACTCTCTTATTTTTCTTTTCCCTCCTCTTACTGGGGTAGATTCGCCTTTAAGTGGGAGGTTATTGGGGGTCAAGGTGTCTCTACCTAGCCCCCGTGTATTACTACAGTGATAGTACCCGCCACTGCACATTCCAGGTGGCGGGCGCCCGTCACCATCACTTTATTCCTTATTCTTTTTTGTGACAGTTTGAATAAAGGAAGGCCCGACATTGTGATTGTTGGAGTTCCCATTTTGTGTCTCTCTCTCTTCTTGCTCTTGCTCTCCACTATAGCTCACTTCCAAGAAAGCTTCGATCCTTCTCACCTTTCACTATGCCTAGGCTAGATGATTGTTCCACACTCTTGTTGCTGTTCAGGTTGCCATGGGTGGATGACTTCACCATCTTCATCCATATGGAGAGAGTGTCTATTGAAAAACTTTGCTTCCAGCTTCTCCTCATGCATCTTTATCTTTAAACTATTTTCATTTTCATCCTTATTATATCTACTCATTGATTTTCATAGCCATCCCCCATTCTTATTATCTCTATCTCTCACCCCCGCCCCACCCTGACTCAAGGATGAAGAAAGAAATATTTAATTGGTGATATTCTTCCATTTCAAAGCATTTAAAGGTTATGCATCTTGTGGACCTAGTACACATCTTCAAGAATGTGTGTACCTTCTATACGATATTTGAATTGCATCAGACATTGATACTATAGGGAGAGAACTTGAAATGCAACGCTATGAAAAGAACTATTGATTGAGACAAAAAGATAAGTGATGATAAGAGTACACTTCCAAATAGGATCCATGGTTTAGTATGATACCTTAATACACTTCTAGATTATGGTGGATCAAATGTTGGCAACACATTCATATAAGATAAGCTGAGGTTGACTAGAATAAAGAGCAACAATTGACATGAATTTTATAGGCTATTTCCTTTTTACAATATATGTAATTATCTATTGGTCATCCTTTGTTTATATAAACTCAATTCCTTGCTTACCTTATACATTGCCATCAGTTAGCGAGAGAGACTTTGTAAAGAAAGATGGAATGAAAGAAATCATTTACTATCTGGGGTTACTAGCTAGATTTGTGTCTATGTCTTACTATAGCTTATGGCTTGTCTTACTATTACTTTATGTGAAAAAATTATGATTTATTTTAACTTGTAGGTGGGTTGTTTCTAAGGAGATCAAGAAATTTGATATCTCTAAAAGGAAAGAAGAGTGTATAGGGCTTCTATGCATGATGGAGAAGGTGCTTTCTATGAGTTTTTTTGCCATCTAGCTCAACATAGCAGTACAATTATTGATGAATAGAGCTTTCCAATGTTGTGAGCACATGCTTGATGTCTTTTTATGAAAGATGTATAGTTGTCTTAATTGTTTTATTCACAACAAAGCAATAGCACAAATATCTATGTGAGGGATGGATGCTTCAAGAAGCAATGCACTATTTGTCAAAGTACTTACAAAACACCCACATGAATGCTCCCCGGATATGGAATGTAGGTGAATCAAATATTACATCAAGGATGGTGTTATCTAGTAAAGGAAAATACTTACATTTCAATAACAGGAGCAATCATTAGGGAAGATTTGAGGTCATTTTTTTGGTTGTATAAAAAATTGAGGGAATAGAAATTGTGATGCAATTTGTAAAACTATAATTGCAATCCCAAGGAATGTTTGCCCTTTTACCTTGGTACTTTCATTGTTTATCATTCATTGATGATAAGATGAACTTGGAAGGTGTCATATGCAGTTGTCACCTTCAATGACTCTCTTAAAATATTTTCACTTCATTTTCAAATTTTCATTTTTTGGGACTCTAAATGACATTGAAACTCAAGAATCAAAGATTATGCTAGGAAAGACACACAAAGAGGAAACAATTATAGGAGAGCCAAGGAAAAATAAGGAGTCTCGAAACCTAACTACATGAAAGTAGATGGAAGGAAACAATTCTTAGGTTGCATAAAAGGCAAAGAAATTTAAAGAATATCAAGATACTCAAGCCTATAAGTGGATGTTGCAGGAGAAGAATAACAGCAATACGGTAACAATTGGTCACTCACCCCTAAAGTAGTTGAATTGTTCTATTGTGTTTCGGGAGCATCAAGTCTATAGTAAGTGCTCATCCTATGAATGCATTAAGAATTCATTCTCATATGTGTGTCATCATTGTTGTTGTAACTAATAGGGCCAATCTTCATCTAGAAAAAGAAACAAGGAATGTGGAGAGAGTATCACAAACCTATGACAACATCATTCCTCTAAGAGCTATAGGGAATATGCTAGTAGAGAAGCGGTTTAGGAAGGCCAAGAAATAATGTGTTGAAAAGTTCTTCCAAAGATCTTGCCTAGACAAAGAGGACATCCAAAAGCACTTTAGACAAAGTGGGGATTAGTAGACAAGGTTACACTCAACTCTTCAAAGTTACATAAGAGACATTGAAGAAGAAAATGGTCAAGGGGTCTTTGCTTCCAAAGCCATCTTCAATTCAACAAACGAGACACAACATCAACCTAAGAGTCTTGGAAGTCCTTGGTGAGCCGTTTTCATGTCATAGATATCTATCCTAGAAAAAAGAGAGTGCTAAAGTACAATAGCTATAACAACATATTATCAAACTTGAGGGCTTTGCAAAGAGTTTTGATCAAGTTTTATAGGCTAGAGTATACAATAAACAATGGGGTTGCCTTTTTTTTTATCAAGCTAGATGAAACTAAGATTGTGAAGGGTAAAAAATGGAGCGAGTTTCTATCATTTTGATGAATAGGGCTCTTTAGTGAGGTGGCGAGGGTGATGAAGGCATGGAGGGCTTAGTGCACTTCAGTGTGCAATCAGAGCAAAACATTTGATAGTTGAGAGCATTTCACGTTGATGCATAATCTTTTAACATGTTGCATTGGGTGTTTTAACAAACTTCTATACTTGAGGTAATAAGGCTTAACAAGCAGGGGAGGAACTAAGCATTGAAGGGTTTTGAAAATATAAAGTAGAGTGACACATAGCTATAGATTTAAAGACACTAAAGTGCATGTATGATGTGTCTAGAGGTGCTACTACTAAGAGCCCTTGCATTTACTATATGGCAATGGCCAAGTAGTGTAATGCTACTAGTTGGAATAAGACACATGATGTATATACCAAAGATTCAAACTTTCAAGCCATTTTAGGTATCCCTTTAACAAATGTCTATATATGCACATTGCATACCTTGTGTAGAATAGTTTAGAAAATCATGCATCTTTACATTGGATTGCATAGAAATTGCAAACCCAAAAGGCCAAGGATGATGCTATTAGGCCTAATAAGAAGGTTTTGTTGGACATTGGTCTCCATGGGGGCAATGTTGTGATCAAGGCAAATCTTAAATATCCAAAAATAGTAATAATGTTCCCAAGAAATCTTCAATAGGCGGAGTTAAGACTAGAAGGTTTTTGGGATTCCATGGCAAGCCCAAAAAAAAGAACTCCATGAAAGGTTCTTCTCACGTTTATTACAACCAACGGGAGGAGCTACACAATGTATTTAAAGGCCACGGGGATGATAAAAAACCAAGGAGCAGGAAGGCCAAATTCTAGGAGGCATTGGATACACTATTCCTATCGTGTGATAAAACATCATGGTCCAAGGAGGATCTGTTGGCCTCCAAGAAGGCCCTCGACAAATTCAAAGCCTCCATGAAGGGTGCCTAGGGACTAATAATCTGACACACTATATGGTAAGAAACTTCATATTTCGTTTTTGTGCCGTGAAGTTACTATTTAGCTCTTAACCAATCCCATCTCTTTTCTTATGCACACCATATTATTTATAGTCATGGTCCTTGGTTTGTGAGGCAACATGGGAGTTTGTTGTCAATTTGGTCCACCCAAGGAATGGAGAAGTCTCATTACCAAGCAAGGACCAAATGCTTTAGATATATGGGACACTGTGGTGTATTATAAAAGGCAAATAGCCTATAGAAGTTTTTCAATCGTTTTACATATTAATTTGGAACATAACAAGGTCAGAAGAAGCAAAGAGGATGTGTCAAATCTCAAACATAGATCTTGCATTACAAAGATCAAAACAAAAGAGACAAGAAGCATATAATATCTCATGTGCAAATGAATTTTTTTAACAATGGCTGGCTTCTAGGAAGAGACAAGGCTATAGATGGGGCTCAAAGAGTGGATAATCAAAACTTTTATTCCTAGCTAAGTGAGCTCAAATAGGATAATTTCATCTTCTTTGCTCGCATTTCATCATTGTCACCATCCTCATTCTATGAGGTTAACAATTGTATAAGTGGTGTTGGCACTATTAGAGGTAGTGACGCCACAAGAACCCTACCTTTTATTTGCCACAAAATTTCTCTTTTTGAGTTAAGATGCAAATTATGCACTTCTTCGACCCCCCTTGAAATGGCATAATATGATATATAGTAATGAGAGATGGATTTTAGATTCCAAAAAGCAACAAAAATGTGCCAAAATATTTTACTCCAAGGCGAGAATTGAAACTCACTAGCAGCAAAGATGGATTTTCCCATTTTTACAAGTTGTGAAAGACGAGATTTAAAAACAGTTCTGAAGAGCAGTTGCAGATTTTTTATAATTTTTCCATGTGCCTGCTCAGACTAGTGCAAGTGGACAGCAGTGCAAGATGTCGAGTCAGGGTCCAGGTAAAATTTTTCAGAGTGCAGAATGGAGGACGGACGATGGAGATATGAAGCTACACATGTTAAAGGGACAAAATGGCCCAATCTTAAAATTTTTTGGGCATGCCTTTTGGGGGGCCAAAATAATTTTTCAAAGTGGAGAACGGAGGTCAAACGATGGAGATATGAAGCTACACATGTTAAAGGGACAAAATGGCCCAATATTAAAAAAATTTGGGCATGCCTTTTGGGGGGCCAAAAGGCCCCCCTAAAAAAAGAACTTTTGGATTGGGCGGGGGGGGGGGGGGGGGGCAAATTTGGCTATGAGGCCATTGTTGGCTTGCAAAGAACACCCCCAACGGATCTCAGCCATGGTCTCCATCAATTTTCCACCTTTGATCACCCGTCTTAGTTTATGAAATGGCTGTCCGAATGCAGAGATCAAAACTTAGTCTTTCTCTCTCCTCCTCTCTCCTCTAAGAGTTTGATCACAAGCAGAGAATTAAGAAGAAAGGGGGATGAAGGATGCTTGTCCGATATGGACCGAATTGCTACAAGATCAAAAGGACGCTAAGAGGCGATATCCAACACTGTTAGGGAATTGATGATGGGTCTGTCAGCTGCCCCAAATCCATTTTTAATAATACACAACAACACGCAAATAAGCACTATGCTCAACTTTAACAAAGAAAATTTCATTATTTTAATGTTTGATGGCTTTAATAATGTGCGCCTGAAAAGAAAATTTGTATGAATCATGTTTGAAGTATGTTTGAGGGCTATACATGATAAAATGTAGAACACGTAGTCATATATGGTCGTAATAAATATTTTAAAACCCAAAATGCATCTTTTAAGAGGGAAAATGAGGGTTTCTTCCTTTTTGGGTTGGGGAATGAGGTTCATATGGAGAAAAACTCATTAAAAACCATATTTTAGTCAATATGATCAGTCAAGAAACATAAATAAGAAAATGCCATATTTTTATGAACAAATAAATGAGAAAAAATAGAGAGAAAAAATAGTTTTTACGCCTAAAATTTTTGAAAAAAAATATACTTTATGTTTGTGAACATATAACAAGGCTCGAGCATGAGGGATAAGCCTCATTTCAACCTTAGAGTACGGTTTTTATCGATTTTTACATGAAAAACTACACAAAAATGAATGTTACACCTATCCAAGAAATGAAAAACCTAAACAATAGGAGGGAAGAGGGTGTAAAAGTGAGTGGTCGTTGAAAATGTTTTAAATTCTAATTTATTTGATTATGCATAACATACAGGCCGATCACCATTTAAATTTAAGAGAGACTAGTAGCACGAGGAAACTCGGTGCTAGGCTCTAGCAACATTGTGATTACAAGTAGCTTGGAAATCATTAAAGGATTGTTTTCACACCTCACATTGCTAGTTTTTTTAATCATAAAATGCTTGAGCACGAGGTGTGTCATCCACAATTGCATTATGCATGTCACATGGTAACTCTTGGATGCATAGCAATTGATTGCCAAACAAATGACCTACGTTGAGTTGTGAGGAAACCCAAGCTATAGGCTAGATGATTGAATCTTTGGGAAATTGTCAAGTGAGAAAAATTTATTTCCTGAAACGTTTGAAATAAATAGGAGCGGAGTGTGTTCGTATGTGCTTTATGTTAGAGCAGCACAACTTGGGGCCAATCCTGAGGTGTAGGAGAGTTGCAGTGGGGCCATGGCATTTAGCTGGAGGGGGTGCCTCCTTTATGTTTGTATCATGTTGGGGTGTACTACACCAAGATGTGTGGGATCTCCCTCTCAGGAGTAAGAAAGGGCAATTGTTGAATTAGGTTCCACTACAAATGCAATACCTATAGTAGCAATTAGGGCAGTGTGTCCTTGGGTGCTCCTGGCCGCAAGGCCGTGTGGGGTTGTCTTGTGAGTGTTAGAGGCCTGGCTAGTGCTGTTGGGCTCATTTTAGGTCCTGACAAGTAAGGAGCCCTTAAAGATTGACATCCCTACCTTATGCCAAACATTTACAATGTAAATCTCCTTTTCGACCAAAATTATTTTCTTTGTGTTTGCTAGAAGGGCACAGCCTCCGGAAAACCTAGTCGGGACCTTGAGCACAAAAAGAGAGAACCTTGCATTGTCATTTATTCAAATCAACATAACATTTCTCTATAATATATTGTAGGATATAGCATTTGTGCATATGTACATTTGTATGATCCAATTTGCCAATGTATTATGAAACAACCACATCTTTTTTGTGCCATGTTGACTTGGAGCTACTGGTAGCCGATGTCTTGAGCTCCTTGCTCCTGTAAGGAAGTCATCCCTTGCTTTGCTATACACCGAGTCTTAGTTGCAAATATACATTCTTATAAAATAAAACCAAGAACTATGATTGACCAAGAACAAGGATAGCACAAACTAAATATTGGTCAATTTTAATCACCTTCAAGTAAAAATAACATCCACAATGAAATTGTACCACTCTCATCCTCCTATGCAGTTGATGCCTCATGCTTTCCCATGTTGGCTAGGTCAAGCCTTTTGATTCTTGCAACTCTTTCTTCTTCAATAGACCATTTTTGCCACATAAGTTGTGTTGAGCTAAATGCACAATAGTTGGGACATTGGACAAACTTTTATTATTTCAAAAGTTGTAACTCACTTCAACTGCAATCTCTCAACACTCCACTCTAACTAAGCATGCATCCTCCTCTCTATTCCAAGAAAGCAAGGACACAAGAATAGCTTCGAGTTGCAATGAACTCACCAACTTACCATTCCTCATTGTAGTACAAAATATTAAAGAAAGATGGTTTCACAACCCAAACAACATGATCCAATATCATCACTCCTTCATAGCCACCACCAAGTTAAGAAGCACACCAACAAGTTAAGAAAATAATTATAGAGAAGAAGAAGAAAAGCAAGAGGATGATGAAGATATTTACCCACCCTTAGTCCCTTGCTCAACCCACCTCTTGTTTACTCACTCTCTCTCACACAACCATGGAGGTAAGAAGATAGAATAGAAAGCTTCAATAGCTCATTGATAGAGCTTCACCAAAAGGGTATGTTAGCAAAGCTTTCACAACATAGATATGCCAAAAGGGTCAATATAACTAAGGCCTTTTGCCCTTATATAGACCAAGATTAGGGTTAGCATTAGGTCACTTCTCTAGGATGGTACCCTGTTTGTGTTTTAACGTTTCCACAACTATAAATTAGGGTTTTCATCCTCTCTTGGACATCCTACCCACTTTGTGGGATCTAGGTTAGTCAATCATTGATACATGCTTGCATATTAGTCAAATTATACCTAGTCGACACTATTCTAATCACATTTTCATGTGCACAGCCCATAAAATTGCAACTATGACATACAATTGCACCTAACAATACAATATGCGTGGGAGTGAGCCTAGCTCTCACAAAATAATACATCCATAATAATCCAATGTGTTCATGAAGTACAAAAATAGTACGAGTGCCAAAAAATAATCAATGAAGTGCTCTAAAATATAATCGACCATAAAATAAACTTGACACTTGCACTTCAACCTTCTTTGACTTTAACCTTCACGAAATACTATTAACATTATTCCCCTCCGAGATGAGCATCAATTCCACAGCACTCACGTTAAAAGTAGATGTGGAATGTTAGGAATAGTTAATGAAGTAGCTCTAAAGAAGGAACTATCCTAATGGAGGAGTAATACATGTTTCTAATGAAGAACATTTGATGTGGACAAAGATGTTATCCCTGTGGATATTATGGATGATGTTGATGGTACTATGATAGATTGTAGCTGATAGTGTTGTTGGTTGGTGACAAATCTTAGAGAACTTAGTGATGCTAAAGATACAATTAACTAATGATCCTTCTGAGGAATGAAACTTGAAGGATCATTGGGAACACGAATGAGAGATTGCAGAAGATAGGAGATTCTCTGTAGAAGTAAAGATGATGGTGCATGATTCTCCACAAATTATGTACTTGCAAAGTAAAATATCATGTGCAATCACTTCCTCGGGGAAAGTGTGAGTCTTCAATTTATGGACATGACATATAATATTGCTGGTTTGGGAGATGGATCAAGGTCCAAGAAATCCTAAAGTGGTGTCCCGCACTTGAGGACCCAAAATTGTGAATAGAATATGGTGCAAATACTATGTGAGAGCACATGCGTACATAGGCTTATACATACTTAGAAGATTGCTCCAAGGGTGCATCTATTGATGATGGGTGATGAAGCAAGGAACCTTGAACTTAACTAAGATCGAAAGAAGTAGCATGGATAAAGGAAAATAAAGTTTTTGATGAAGATGTGGAAAAGTCACTGTTGATGAGATGGACAAAAGGTGGAATCCAATCCAATAAGGTCATGAACCACATGGTTCTCTATTGGATCAAATATAGGTGGTAGTTGATGGAATTACTATCTTCTAATAGAAGTATCTTTTCTAGCTTGCTTCGAAGGTTTTTTGTTGGCATCGGGATGAATGAAGTGGAAAGGGGGAAAATGCAAGTGACTCAAGGATGCATGCCTAACTAAGATGAGCCGAGACTCCCTAGGTATGTCCTGACCTTGATGTGCCCTAGGTAAACAAAAGAGAAAATGGAAAAAGGGCTAGGGGGTTAGAGATGAAGCTAGCTGACCAAAGCCATTGGATGCAT
The DNA here is from genome assembly GCF_053477565.2 of Lygodium microphyllum. NCBI lineage: Eukaryota > Viridiplantae > Streptophyta > Polypodiopsida > Schizaeales > Lygodiaceae > Lygodium > Lygodium microphyllum. The sequence goes on from NC_141153.1 coordinate 20,925,588, forward strand.
CCAATCCCCTTAGGTGTTGTGCAAGTAGTGCATATGGCTACATATTTCTTTTACTTTTCTAGTCTTATGCTCTCTTTCTTTCATTTCTTAGTTTTTTGTTTTTCCCATTCTCTCTCTCTCTCTCTCTCTCTCTCTCTCTCTCTCTCTCTCTCTCTCTCTCTCTCTCTCTCTCTCTCTCTCTCTCTCTCTCTCTCTCTCTCTCTCTCTCTCTCTCTCTCTCTCTCTCTCTTATATATATATATATATATATATATATATATATATATATATATATATATATATATATATATATATGAATGAATAATCATTTTGTCACACAATAAGGCATACATCCTTTACATAAATAAATAGATCTATAAAAGAGCCAAGTGTACTACAAATAGTAAATTTGGCTCAAAGAACATAGTTGTGCATTGACATGCACATAAGAAAATTGGAGACTAAGCCTGCAACTATGAAGCACAATGTCATGTTGCCAATATGTCTTTATCTCTTGTTAGGGTCTCTCCGATTATCTTGGTGTCGTGATGACATGAGAGCTTTGAATCTTTAGAGAAAGTTGTTATTGGTGACGGTATTGGCTTCAAACCTTGAGTTTGCATTGCATTGCATTGCTTTGTTATTTGTTGTTTCTTGCATTCATTTGGTGAAAGTTTGAGAGTACCATGTAGTGGAAAAGATAGAAACAATGGATGAAAATGTTTCTAATTTTTATCATTGTACCTAAAACAGAAGTTAATGCATATATCATGGATCCGACCCTCACATAAGATGTAGCATTGTTCCAAACGTCAAAGGGTATTGGGTTCTTGTCAGTGCAAAACAATAAAGAATTTGCAAGTTAACTAGGGTTAGGTATTTACAAGAGTTAATGTGGCTTTTTAAAAAATGTTTTGGGAACCCACCAATTGTAAAAATTTGGGTTGTACTAGAAGGTCTTGCAAAGCAATTGGCTATACGTAATTCCTTATCAATCAAAATCTTATCAAGCAATGGGTGAGAGTTCAGTTGTGATGGCATGTCCAAATTCCAAGCCAAGATGATAGGGGTGGTGAAGTGGTCTCATAATAAGTTGGGTCAAATTGAATATTGTTGCTAATCCATTATCATAAGATGATTGTCATCGCGAGCAATGTCAAGTCAATGAAAAACCACTTCTAAAAGAATGGTCTTGAGGATTTGCAATTTTTCTCAAGTTGATACAGTACTAATTGGTTTTTGATTTTGGTCACAGAAGCATAAGAAGGAATAATTTGGCATAACTATAATATGCTTTTGAAAAAGGGTCTTAGCATACTCAACATGAACCAGGAGACTTTTATGGCAGAGGTGTTCACTCTCTTCCCAAGTGGGATGCCATTTGGAAACAACTTGAATCATCGCATCATCAACAAGGACCAAAATCAATTATTGCGAACAACTTGGCATAACTACTAAATATGCCATCAAATCGGAGTAGCCACTCTACTTCAAAGGAATCGTATTTTTTTGCTAAATGAGTAGCCATGGTACTTAGTGGTCAATATGCCAACAAAGGTTGCAGGCCAGAAGGAGGGTTAGGTAATCACAACCAAGTACAATATCTATGGGCCCCATTTCTAGAGTGATCAGGTTTACTTTGGCTTCAAAATTTTCAGCCAACTGCAAAGAAACCTGTGGGCAAATCTGTGTGCTAATTTCTTCTTCACCATTAGCCACTTGTACTCTAATGGGTTGCTGTAAGTCTGTGGGAACACAATTTAACTTGTCCATGATGGACTTATTGACAAAACTATGAGTACTGCCACTGTCTATCAGGATGAACACTGGCTTTTCACATATGCTTCCCTTCATACGAAGTGTATTAGGGCTCTTAGATCCCATCCAAGCATCCATAGAGATAGAACAATTAGTGGCAGCAAGCGACTCATCACAAGATCCACCAGGGTCAAACGGAACATCTCCACCTGGATCAAAAGGAAAAGAGTCGGCTGGATCATAAAAGTACTCCTATCCAACTTCCTCCTCAAGATCTTCATTTTCAGCATTAATTGCCACTACATTAGCTTCATCTATGTCCTCTTCAAAATCCTCAAAAACTAGCATACTCTGAAGCTTAGGCTTGACATTTTTGTATACACACTTTGAAGCATGATCAGGTGTATACTTTTCTCCACACTTGAAACATAAGCCCTTGTCCTTCCTTTCCTTGTAAAGATCCATGCGAATAGATTTGGGATTTGTATTAGCTGAAGTGGACTTAGGCTTGTTGTCCCCCTGTTTGAATTCAACCTTTGGACTGTTTGCTGTCCTGAAATTACTTTGAGGCCTAAAAGCATTAAATGGAGGATAAGTTGATACCCGTAAGCTCCCATTAGGCACATGATTGCTGCCATAAATGTTACCAACTTGTCCCTACTTTAAAACAGTCCTTGGCTGTCCATAACTAGGCTGAAATGAAGATTCTTTCCTATACTTTCTTCCATAGCGTTCCACAAGCTCAATAGCCTTGAAAAGTGAAGTAGGATTTTGCGCCATAACATCAGCTGACAAAGATGGCTCCAAACCATACATAAACTTGTGAAGCTTAGCCTCATCACTAATGCTTTCCACATACATGGTCAAGTTGAGGAATTGGTTTGTATACTCTCTTACACTTAGGCCCCTTTATTCCAAACCATACCATCTCCGTGCTAACTTCTCTTTTTCAAGAGGCGAAACAAAGACTTCAGCCATAAGTGCCTTGAAAGCTTCCCAATTCTCTACAAGTATATTCTCTTTCTTGATATACCTCCACCAAGTATGGGCAAATCCTTCTAGATGCAAGGAAGCAAAGTGAATCTTCATATCATCCGTTTTAGGGTATATATCAAAGTAGGACTCCATCTTAGAGGTCCATTCCTCTAAGTCTAATGGTGAAGATGATTGGCCATTAAATTTGGCTAAAATAATTTTGTCCGTAAACTCCCTTTCATGAAAGGGTTGCTGTCCCAAAATTGGCTGATCAGGATTACCAAGTACAGAGCCTCCAAATTGAGACTGAAATCTTCCAACACGTGGCTGAGAATGACTATGTAATCTTCCTGTTGGTAGAGTACCCCTGGAATTTTGAGTATGCAGTCCAAAAGCTTGAGTATTGGCCCCATTCAAACTGCCCAAATAGTCATCATGCCTTTGTGAAGCTTGTCCTACTTCATACTGACTATTTGGAATGCCTCTTCTTCCAATAATCCCATTTCCATGACCATTTTGGTTAGATGGCTGAAGTGGGACTGAAGGGCCACTGTTTGAACAAGCCTTCTCATTAACTTCCTTTGATGCCATTTGCAACTGCATGAATTTAGAGATTTGTGCCATGAGTTGTTCATTGGATTCCACCAACTTATCAATAGAAGCTTTGGTCTGATCAGTAGATAGAACTATCTGCTCCATTCTTGACAAGATGGCCTCATGTCGTTCCCTATGTCTTTGTTCATGGGCACACAAAGTATTATTGAGTATACTGACTTCTCCTTGTTGTTGAAGCTCTTCAGGGTTCTCTTGAAGTGTACTATCCATCATGGAATCCCTGATTTGCTGAGCATAATCCTCCTGGACCTTATTTTTGCCTTTATGTCCTGCCATATTAATGTAGTCCTGCAGTACCCCCTGTCAGAAAAACGGATATAACTTTGGCTAGGAAGCTCCGATTTCAGAACTTTTTTGTGTGAACCGAAGCTAAGAATGCCCTCTTCGAGATGAGCTATAGCACGCTATAACAGGTTTAGGACACAAAATTCTGTAGCTGGATTTCAGAGTCTGAACTGTCCAGTCTTGCACCCTATCTAGACCTGTAAGTGCCCTGTTTTGACCCTGTAATGCAAGATAGTAACCCCAAATGGCTACCAAACCCTGCAAAAGGGTATATAGGACCTGTGGGTACCCTGTAGTGCCTGCACCTGTGCTTCAGTAATAAATGGTGTACCTATAACCACCTGTAAATACCCTGTAAGTGACCTGTAAATTCCCTGTTTTACCCTGTTTTGGTCCTGTAGGTACTTGAGTCCTTGGAAAGTCTTCAATCTTCAATTCTCCACTCGCTGTACCTGTGTGAGGGATAAAACGGCATGACAGGCTCCCTACACGGGCTCCGAATCACCGGGAGTTGGGCAAAAGTTCCCCCCGTGTCAGTTGGTTGCACCCCTTCGGGATCTTCGATAGTAAGGGAGGGTCATCTCTCTTTTGTCCCACTATCTCCCCCGGCATCCACCTTTTTCCTCGGTGGGAATATCAACATGGCAGAGGCTAGTGCTCTAAGAAATCAACATGATATGCATTTCTGAAATATTCATTCAGCCTTTCATGAGATGCAATTGAATGAAATTTTGAAAAATTGGGATAGGAGAAGGGTCTTACCGATGCAATTCAGTGACTCACTGATTGCTAGTACTTACCCTTTTACAATATTTCAACTTGGGCAAAAGAAATTCAGCCAATCAATCGGATTAGAGTAAACAAATTCATCAATCAATGGATTCAGTCAATAGAATTCAAGTATTATGCTGAAATTTCAGATTGAAGCCTCTAATTCACTGATTGGAACTAATATGCATAAAGCAAGCATTGCATTCATGAATAGATGGATTCAAGCAAAGGTTGGATGAGAATTTGATGAATAATGTTCAATTCTTTAATCTCTCAATCAAATGGATTAAGCTTAGCAATTGGATTAATGAGAGAGATTAAGAATTGAAGAAGAGTACCTTTGACATGGCTGAAGATGACTTGATCAATCTGATATGCTTGATAGAGCCCCCGGTTGTCCAATGTTGGTAAAATAATCCATAATGCTTGTTTATCCGGTGCTTAAGAACAATCTTGGAGCCTCAAATGCTTGAAATTGAAGCATTAAACCTCTTTCCCCCAAATTTTTGCTCCATAAAAGCTCTTGATCTTCAATCTTTAACCATTTCGTGCTTAATCCTTGCAATTTGTTGAAGAATCCTTGCTGAGATGATCCCACGGGCTAAAAGGATGAAGAATCTTCAAGAAATTGTTGAAAATTGAAAGGTCGGGCTGAAGCTTTCATGGCTGCCATGGACTGTTTACCTAGGGTTTATGAAGAGCTGAAGAATCTTGAAGAAAGCTGTATATCTCCACTTTGCTGAAGCTTAATGCTTGCCAAAATATCAGAGAAAGTGCCAAGGCCTGAAGGAGGAGCAACCTGAGCAGGAGGCAGGCTGGAATCAGTCCGAAAATTGCGCCGCAATTTTCGGGGCTACTCCTGGCTGCCTGGTTGAGCCAAGGTTGAGCAACCTTGTACTCATTCTAAAGCTCTTGATCAGGGGAAACTATTCCAGATGATTATTGGCCAAGAAGTTCAGGGGTTTGAAAGAAATGAACAGATCTTACGGCTGAACTTCCATGAAACCTGCAGAAAACTCTAGGAAAGGGGAAAGAGAAACCCCTCTTTTCAAAGTAACCACAGTTTGTTCCCAAACTAAGCCCGGTTAACCATCCTTTACCCTAATTACCTTCAATTTTGAATAAAATTTGATGACGTCTAGCCATTTAAGCCATTATCCGCCATATCTTACCTTGGATATCTCCAGATGTAGTCTCTTACTAACTGTAGATGTCCTGTAACACTCCACTAGTCACTATCTTGTACCTTTTTTGTCTGAAATTGTTTTTGAAATAAGAAAATGGGATTGAAAATGGAAGAAAAGAATGGATCAAAGACTCAAGCTCTGATACCACTTGTCAGAGAGAGAACTAGGGAGAGAGAAAGAGGAGAGAGAAGACTGTAGAAGAGAGAGAAAGACTGCAGGAAGAGAGAGAAGAAGAGTGATGAGGAGAGAGAAAGACTAGTTTTAGATAGAGAAATACATGAAAGAAGGGGAAGCCATAGAAGCTATGAGCAAGAAGGGGAGAGAAAGACTGTAATTGTATTGATATGTCAAAAAGATGTGAAAAATTACATCTTCTCTCCTTTTATACCAATGTCAGTGTGACATGGCATAATATCAATATTATTAATACTAATTTGTTATTCCCAGCTTCTTACAATACCACTTGTCAAAGAGAGAACTAGGGAGAGAGAAAGAGGAGAGAGAAGACTGCAGAAGAGAGAGAAAGACTGCAGGAAGAGAGAGAAGAAGAGTGACGAGGAGAGAGAAAGACTAGTTTTAGAGAGAGAAAGACATGAAAGAAGTGAAAGCCATAGAAGCTGTGAGCAAGAAGGGGAGAGAAAGACTGTAATTGTATTAATGTGTCAAAAATATATGAAAAATTACATCTTCTCTCCTTTTATACCAATGTCAGTGTGACATGGCATAATATCAATATTATTAACACTAATTTGTTATTCCCAGCTTCTTACAAAGAGAGACAGAGATGTCAAGTTACTATCTAATGTTGATAAAAGGTTTAGGATCAATTTGGAGATGTTTGGGAGGTTGGTAGAGTTACAATTTTGATTGGGATACAATCTTAGAAGATTAAGGCTTGCAAAGGGTATAATGTTGGGGACAAAGGGCTAAGGTTTTAGGGTGGGCATCTCTCTCTCTCTCTCTCTCTCTCTCTCTCTCTCTCTCTCTCTCTCTCTCTCTCTCTCTCTCTCTCTCTCTCTCTCTCTCTCAGCAATGGTGGGATGTGAGGGATGTCACCATTGTACATCAACTTCAAATATGACACGTAATAGGATATGTGAAGCAATTAACTGAAATAATAACCCAAAAAAGTAATTAAATGATCATAATATAGGGTATTATTCATAATATTGGGATCTTGTGTGATGAGAGAAAGTTGTTTGGTGGCTTGCCACGTTTGAAGTTCCGAGGAAACATTTGTGGTGCTACAACTCTTCTTCATGCACACAAGCATTTCAAATATCCTTAATCCACAAGAACATGATCAATTGCTCTCAATCAAAGAGTATATGAATACCTAGTTCAATGGCACCTTGCAAGAAATTTGAGAAATTCAAAATGTATGTATGGAATTTCCAATGGTGCAAATGCAAATTTTCCATGCCTATATTGCTTGATAGAGAGGGTAGAAGGAAAGGATGGAAAGAGGACTGGCAAAGAGTGATAAATATTGCATCGACACATGACAAAGAAGATTCCATATGGAATATCATCTTCAACATTGCATTAGATCTTGTTCACATTTGTTCATTATATGCTTCTATTAGGATTATGGAGAAAATTGTATATGAATATATTTGGTTTGCTTATAAGATGCAACTAGAAAAATAAGCCATTGCAATGCATAAGAATATGGAATGAGTGCTATCAAAGATTGAGCTACACAAGTATCAAGTAATGATTGAAAGTCCAAGAACAGATTAGGAAAATTTGGTAACTTACCAAAGAAACCTTACTTTGGAGGAGCTAAGGCTAGGATGTTTCTTTCAGCACCTATGAATGAGGAAGGAAATGTCACAGTTCACAAGCTACAAGACTATGATGGGTGGAAAAGACTACATGTCGTGATTCCTAATTGAACTAATGGAAGAAAAATAAGGTTAGCAAAAGCCAAGGTTTGGATTGGTCTTAATAAATTGGCTCCCTTACTTCAAAAGATGGTATTTGATAATGAAGATAAGAAAGAGTTTATCGATGATGTAATTATGAGATAAAGAGTACAAGGAAAAGATAGCCATCCCTAATTTCAAGGATGATAATCCATCCCCTACAGAATTAGAGGAGTGGTTGGACAAATTGAAAAGATACTTTACATTATACCCACATGTGGAAGAGGCAAAGATTTATTATGTGGCTCTTCACTTAGAAGGAGCATGGCGATACATGGCAAAGATTGGGCAAGTATTCTTGAAGTGGGAATCCTTAAAGAGGGCAATGGTTGAGGTTTTTATCTTATCTTTGGAGAAGGAGAAATTGGAAAGGCATTAGTATTCACTTCAATAATGCGGCCAATCAATTCAAGATTCTTTTAACCAAATTCTCAATCTATCAATGTATGTGAATGGTATTTTTGATGGAACTAAACTCAAGAAATATATTTTTGGACTTGACCCCGCTCTCTCTGTCGAAGTTGATGCAATGTAGCCCACTTCATTCCATGTTTCCATTCAATATATAAAGAGGTATAGTTTAAAAAAATACAAGAGTTTCCAGCCTAAAATGGGGGGTACATTTTAGCCTAATCAATCCATGAGGATAGGACCATCTTTTGGACATCTAAAGGATGGGTCTAAGCAAGAGGAAAGACCACAAAACACCTATAACAAGATACTAACATTTCCTATAGCCTATGAATCAAAATAAAGTTTAAATTTTAGGCCTAATGCTAAAGTAAAAATGGACTTCCCTCTTGAGTAAGCTCAAACTGGTTTCCAATGTGGTGTCCTTGCTTGCTCTCACCAACTTTGACCAGATGTGCAAAAATGTTTCCATTTTCACTCTAACAAGTCTAATGAATATGAATACATATCATCCTCAACCCAGTTATCCTTCAAATGTGACAATAGAAGCACAATCTTGGTCCCACACTATTATGCACTAAACCAAACCAAAGACACTTAGATGTAACACAAATTACTTGAAGCAGCATGTGCACTATTGCTTCCATAAGGTTTATGTCCTTATGTATAACCATAGTTGTTTGAAAGTATGATACTATGTGCTCACAAAAGCACTGATACTGAAGTGTACCAAAACATAGTGAATAGTGCATTGATAATAGTAGGTCCCAAAGTAGGTATAGTGTTACCTTAGATGAACATAAAGTGCATCAAAGGACCACTTGATATTTGAGCATATATGTACCTACAAGAGAAAAAGTGCTACCCCCTCCCCCTTTAATCATTAAGAAATGCTTCAAATATATGCTTTATTGAACCTGATTGAGCCATGGGGCCCTAACTTAAAAGCCACAAGGTAAAGATTTCCAATTGCAAATGCATTTATGTGGTCACATCGTATGTTAGCATGATCTTCCATAGACCCTGCACTATGCAATATATGCCTCTCTACAAAAGGACAAAGGAATCCTAGACAAACAAAACTTTAAAAACCAATGCACTCAATTGAATTCACAATTTAAACAATCATCAACTGACATCAATATGCAATACATTTATAGGCCCTATATGGACAAATGCATAGACAACAAAAATAAAAACAAAAACATGTGTATGTTGGTCCAACCATAACATGATACAAACAACATATGTACAATCACACTTTTCAAAATAAGAAAAATAAAAAAAGCAAGCAAGTAGAAAGAATAAGCAGCAAGCAATTTTCTTGTGAACCCATTGAAATGAATTGTACTAAAGCATGAAGAAGCCCATTTTAAGTATGAACATGACCAAAACCAAAAACATTACAAAAAGAGAGAACATTGGTTTTGGTCTATATCTTCTACTAATACAAGTACTCAAATCCAAACTAGACAAAATCTTGCAAGCACTAGTTCCAAAGGTAACACCTATCTTGTCTTGATTTTTAGATGTTAAGAGAGAGAAAATAATTATTTAAGCTAATTACAATATGGTAAGCATGGAAGAAATGAATAGTAAACATGTATATACCTAGTCAAAACATTACAAAGGAGAGACTGTGCCATATAAGAAATATAAATTCATACACATGTATTACTAATCAAAATCATACAAAGGAGAGAACTTGCACAATAAAAGATAGAAAGTCATTGTAATACATACAAATAAGCAAGTAGATGATCCTAATGTACTATCAAAGGATACTTATAGTCACGAGCATGGTCATCTATGAGGAGGTTAATAATCCAAAGTTTACATTGCCATTCATTGCGACACTTTCTACTTGTGTGACTAGCCACTTAACTAGTTCCATGATGTGCCTATTAAGGCAACTCAACCTAGAGTACCCTATAGCCCTTTTAAAGTGTCCTCATGAATGTCCAAATGTTAGACATCACTCATAATCCTTAAACTAGTTGAAGAAAAACCCAAGTATGAGTGTTTATGATGATATGAGATTAATGGCATTTAATTTGTATGTTGTTAGAATTTGAAGAGTTAATTACAAATGATGCATGAAAACTTGCATAATCTCCATTACAAAGTTGTGATGTGTGTCATTATGATAGTCCAACAGATTGTACATCCTTTGTCTTATTCCAAGCTTTCTTTTGTCAGACCTCTTGTCTAATGAAAATTTAATGCTCTTTTGATACACACACTTGCCTTGTATTAGTAGACTTGTATGACCATTGCATGCATATTTAGTTTGTCATATTTGATGACACTTTATTGCTTGCCCAACATTATCAATATAGGTGTAGAACCCAAAACATCAATACAATAGTGATCTCTCTATGAGAAACCTTGATGCTTTAGTATGCAATCTACTCATGTGTTGGCTGCCCATAATCTTGAAATGCCACTCTCAAAATCTCAACTATTTTGATAGGCTGCTTGTGCATCTTATCCTCGATAAGGATGGCATCATGGTTGTGTTCTACCCTTTTAGATTCAAGATTCCACAAGCAATAACCCATTTCACTTGACTTTCCATAGCCAATAAATATGCATTTCTTAAACTTAGGATCAAGCTTGCGCAGCTTATCCCTAGGTTCATGCATAAATTCCTCTCACAGCCAAAAACATGAAAGTGATCATAAACTAGTCTCTTGCTAGACTATAACCCCTTTGGTAACTTGCCATTTAATGGCTTGCTAGGAGGCCGATTAATCAAATGCATTGCTATCTTTTAGCTTCAACCTAAAATCCATCAATGAGACTAACATTAGAGAGAATACTATATACCCTTTTCTGAATGGTCATGTTTATCTTCTAGGCCACACCATTTTGAGTAGGATTTTTAAGAGCTATCAACTCTCTTAATACCACAACTTACACAAAAGTTCATAAATGCTTGTAAGGTATACCCTCCACAATTATCATACCTCAAGCACTTAATATTCTTGCCTAACTGATTCTCTACAAATACCAAGAAGCTTTGAAATGCATTCAACACATCACTCCTCTTATGAGAAGAGGATAAGCCCAAATCTTCCTTGTGGCATTATCTATAAAAGTGACAAAGTATAACGCTCCAACCAATGAAGCTATGGGCATTGGCCATTACAAATTGCTATAAACCAAATCAAGACATTCTGATCTTCTACTCCCAGTAACTCTCATATGCAACATTTTAATTTGCCTTCCAAGTAGATTATGCCCACAAAAACCAAGATCGAAAAAATTTAGACAAGCACGACTTCAAATGGCACAAAGCTTTTATTCTAGTGACTAACATATGTCCCAAATAGTGATGCCATAAAGAACCAGATGGTTGAGCAACTACGACATGATCTTTAACACTAGAAACATGCAAAGAATACAAAGTACCAAATTTTGGATCTTTGGTCACTAAGACATCCCTTGCGAAATTCCACACACGATCACCAAAGATCACTCTATAACACAATCATCAAGTTGTCCCATACTAACCAAACTTTTTGTCATGTATGGAACATGTCATGCATTCCACTAGGCAAAAGAAGAACCATTCGGTAGCATCAAGTGTATTTCCCCAATGCTAACAATGCTATATACATAGTTGTTTCCAAGATGAACAAGTCCTCTCTTTCTAGCATCATAAATAGAGAATCACTCTCTACATAGGGTAACATGAAACGACCCTCCTAAATTCATAAGCCAATTTTGAGACATATCCATGGCAACCAAGAATGCATCACCTAAAGAGAATACATACAAAACAACATCTCTATCTTTGCATTTCTTTTCTCTTCCCCTTTGCCATCATCCTCATTTGCCTTTTTGACCTTTTGCTTGCTCTTTCACTTGTAGTAGTCCTTTTTATGTTTCCCTTCTTGTTATAAAAGAAGCAATCTATATCATTTTTGTTGCGTGACTTGCTTCTTGACTTGTCTCCTTCATAAGAACATTTGACATTCCTCTCATCATAAGTGCATTGGAGCTCTTTAACCCTAGATTGTTCTTCTTGTTCACCCCCTCAACAGTGAGCAAGTTGCTTTCCACATTAGCAATCATAAGACCACAGGGTGTGAAGTTACTAATGGAATTCTTGAAAGTGTCTCAGCTCTCAAAAAAGGTGACTATTAGAAACATAGCCTTAACCAAATCATGGAATGTAATCTTTTGAGATGTCAACTGGTTGAAATTAATATTTAACTCATTTTGATGGTTGACCACTTGAAGTGTAACTCCTAAAAGCATGGGGATTTATTATTATCTTGATTCTTTGTGGCATCACCTCATGATAGTTAAATTCCAAGGCCTTAGTTCTTTTGTAATTCTTGGTTTTCACTTCAAGAAGCCTAGAGTGACCTCTCATGATAGGTTTTGATTTTGAAAACCTTATTAAAGTGCTTAGAATTTCCACAATTTATCTTTTCTAGGTTGACTTTTAGAGCATTTGATTTTCTTAATATAAGTCTTAATTTTTACCTTATTTGATATGATACCTATTTCCTTTATATTTATTGTTGCAATAATTTTACTTGAAAAGTTCCACATAGGGTGTCACAATTAAATCTATTTTCTTGAGTTACAATTAATGACTCTTTAGACTTGAAATTTCTATCCTAAGTAACTAGGATTCATACATATTAAACAAGGGCAAGGGCAAGAGCATATCTAGGTTTGGAGGTAAGGGTAGGAGCACACCTTATGTATGCTTCTTATTCTCATCTAATTTCATTCCTATCATGATTAAAACGTGAACAAAAAGGTTTTATATATTTAGATTCAATGTGATTGACAATTTCTTGAATCAACCACATGTTTGTACTTCATAACTGGTCAACAATTGAGTGTTCTATGAATATTGAGACAAACATTTCAAAAACTCAAGAACATCATTTACATTTTAATCTATGGAAATTGTGTTTTGTAGGTTTTGAGGGTAATTTGAGTATGGAAATCATTTGTCCAACATACAACATGCCTCAAGACTTTCTAATTTGAATAAACATAATTTTTTGGCAATTCTTCTTCCTTTTGCACAGTTATGGGGTATTCATTCCTTCCTTTATTATGATTAGTATTAAATGTTCATAGAGGGCATGCAAGACTCCTTATGCTGGCAAAGAAACAAAAACTACTCTTTATTTTGGTAAAAGGTATGACCTAAAGGGATGGTTTACTAATATTCACTAGCCATGCTATGCTCTAGAAAAATAAGCAAATGCCCCTTATTTCTAGTAAGGTACCAATAAGGCCCCTTATTTTGATAAAGGTAGTATGGGAGGTTACTAGCAAAAACCCAACCCTAATCATAAGCTTGAAAAGGAGGTTATTGGACCCTTGAACTCGAGAATATAATGATGATGCAACATTTACATGCTAATGTCATGTTTGAGAGGGGTGTAAACTTTGATGTTAACACATTGGAGTGTGAAGTTTGTATAAAGATCCTCCAAACCTTGCGTATCAATCTTGCAATTCAATCCTTAAGCTATTATGCTCAAATTTTGGCATATATAATAAGTGTCAAGTTAACTGTACACATCCTAGCATTATTCATTATTCAAGACTCCTTTGCAAAGCATCAAGGGTGGAGAAATATTGTGCAAGCCATCAACAATCCTCTATTGATTGTTGGTCTATCATCAAGCGAAGAGGTGACACATTGTCTTAATCAAGTAATTTCTTCCTACTTTCTTGATAACATGAATGTTATGCTTCAAGTCATTCAAAAAATAGTTTTCATGTTGCAAGTCATGTTGGCACCACTCAAACAATTAAGTTGTTGTATGGGTCAAGAAACCCTCTAAAATGATTGTGATTGTGGCTAAGCACTAAGATAACTTTGATTCAAGACAAGAATAAATGAAATGGTATAGAGCTTAAAAAGTTGAAAAGACAAATGCTACTAAATGCTTGGTGTTGAAAGATTGGTTAGAAGACTTTGCACATCAAGAATATTCCTAGAAACACAATGGAGATCTTAATAAATACTCCATACATATGTGCATGTTACATGCTACAAATTATTACATGCTATGCACACCTTATAAATTGCTTGCAACATAAATTGTTGCTTAATTCTTTAATGAAAAGCATGGAAGAGAGTCTTCAAAGTTAGAATCATAGGGGGAGAAGGGCCTTGGAAAGATTTGGGCCAAGGTATTCGTGTGTGTGTGTGTGTGGGGGGGGGGATTGAAGGATAATATATTTGTGGAGGATCAATGTAATTATAATGATTTGGGAGGGGGACTCAAGGTGGGAGAGCAATGATATGGGGGCATAAGAACTTAAGTAGGATGGGGAGGTCTCCAATGAGGGATTAGGATTTCTAAGATGGTAGGGGTTAAGGTGAGTATGTGGTAGGGCTTAGAGTTTTGAAGGTTGGAATTGAGGATTTAGAGTTAAAGTTTTGGAGGAGGTTAGACTTTAGGACCTTATTGGGGCAAGGAGGTTAACATTTTGGAAGCATGGCAGCCTAAAATTTCAATGGGGTGGGAAGGGGGGCTAGGATTTTGGGAGTGTGACATAGCATATTGTGGGAGCTTTCACTTAACCACCAAGACCCACTAACTGTTTATTGTTTCAAGTGTTTCAAGTCAAGTGCAATGGCTACCTCTCACATAGCCTTGTGCACTCTCACATCTATGACTATAACGAGCTTACCTTCATGCCCGATTGAGTTACCTCCTCCCAATGAGCTCTCTGGTAGCTCCACGATACAAGGTGCAAGCTCAAGCAATCTCGATCCTCAAGCTCTAAGCTCCACCCCATTGCCACACATGAAGCAAGAGAAGAGAAGAGAAGAGAAGAAGAAGAGAGGAGAAGATGGAGAGCTTCTCCCCAATCACCCTCACACACTCACTTCCTCACATACTCCCTCCCTCACACTCCTTCCCTCAAGCACAAGCACAAGAAAGAACAAGAAGAAGAAGAAGAAGAAGAAGAGAGCTAGTTTTGGCCACACATAAGAATGAGCTTCTTCATTCACTTTTTGCCTTTTTAAACAAGCCCTATTCCTATTTGGGTGCCCATCCCTTTTTTACATGATCGACCATTTTAGCCTACGTCTTCTTTTCCTATTCCCTTCATATTTACATTGTTCCTTCACCCATGCCCATTTACATTTACAAATTGCACAGGAGGGAATGCAGTGCTCTTTTACAAGGATTTAGGGTGTACTTTTATATTTAAAATGTGTATTTCCCCTTTTGCACTTGCATTGGACTTTTAAGCTTGTTTCTTGCGCTTTTGGCCCTTTTCCTCTTGTTTTTCGGTTGGGCCACCTTTTTTTTATTTGTCCTACATCTTTTTTATTTTATTTTTGTTTTCTTTGCACCAAGATTAACATTACCCCCTCCTAGTCGAGTACCAATCCCATGGCACTTATTAGTGAGGGCTCGAGTAGTTAAAGGTTTGCCATGTGGGTTGATGATAGGGCTTTGGGAAGATTGGCCATGGAGAAGAAGCATAACCAAAATGGATGAGAGGTTACAGAAGCCAAGGATAGATTGAGTGGGTGATGGGGGCTACCAAGGTTGGTGGTTGATCATGGTTTGTCAAATGTATCTGAAAAGGAAAAGGAAGTACACTTTCTAGGGGTGGGTCTACCTCACTATACAGTGCATGGTGTCCATGCCAGTGGAGCTGGGAGTTGGGTCCCAAGCCCATGGCATTGTCCCTTACTTGAAGACCCAGTTCTTATACAAGGGGAGGTGTTGTGGGTGTGACCCAGTTCTTCTCTTGATGGTTCCATTGGGGCTACTGCAGTGAATGGTTGAATTGCTTGTTTTGGCTCTCCAAATCCTAATTTTTCTAGCTCCTTTGTCAAGATCCCAACCTACCTCATGTATTGTCATTGTTGCTCTGTGCTTAGGCTAGTGCTTTCTTTTGGTGCCTTTTCATAGAGATCGTATCTCAGGGCCCGTCTTGTAAGTTCCAACTTCCTCCTTAGCCCTTCTATTGTATCGTTGCCCTTGGCTTGGGTCATCACATGCAAGACCGTATTCAAGAAGGCTTAGTGTTGGACTTCCAAACCTACCTCCACTGCTTTCGCCCTTGCCATCACCATGATTCGTTCACTTTCCCCCAAGGCAAGGTATTCGGCAAGGTCTCAGAGTCTTCTAGTGATCTTTTCCTCCCAAGCCCTAGCCTTTTTCCCCATCCTTTCTATGCCTTGATTCTAGTATTGAGATAGCATCATTACCATTTATTCCTACTCCTTCCAAATCCCGAGCATCTCTTCTTTCTACTGTTCAAGGCGGTTTAGCTACTCTACCGGTCGTTCTTGCTCTAGGAGGGCCACCTCGAGTTGGTTTTCCACTTCTGTCAGGCTTTTGACCAACACTTCATCTCACTGTGTCAAGGAGAGGATTGGAGAGAGAGAAAGAGGAGAAAGAGAGAGAGGAGAAAGAGAGAAAGAGGAGAGAGAAGACTACATAAGAGAGAGAAGAAGAAGTGTAGAATGAGAGAAAGATAGTGACGAGGAGAGAGAAAGGATAGAAACGGAGAGAGAAAGATAGGAAAGAAGAAGAGAGATGGCTGGAAGCCATGAAAGGACAGGAGAAGCTAGAGAGAGATGAAGGACAAAGATGTATTATTATGTCAAAATTGATTACATGTACATGTGTCCTTTGCCCTTTTAAATGCCCCTAATTCAGTTCTTTACATTCCATCCCCACTTAGATGTTTTTGTCTTCAAAAACAAAAATAGTACTTATTACAAATTTTCAACTAGTGGAAAGGGGTAGGGTACTATGCATGGACTAAAATAAAATAGCCTAATCTTCAAGGATTCATGAAATGAGTACAACTAGAGGGCTAAGAATCGAGTAAAAGCATTGATAACCATTGGGAAATATGAAAATGAAATCTTGGACCAAAATTTTGCCATTAAAAGCTCCTCCGAGATGAAGACTCTGTGTTATCCATTGCAAACCTTGTTGTACTAAATATGTAATAACTTTGGATTGGTTGATCTAAATCAGACATGCTATAGCTCCAGATGATAGCTCCAGATGAAGCTCTCATTAAATGCTTTCAGCCCATATGACTCACAAATCTATGTCATTAATTCAACATCAAATCTAGTCCGAAAGAGAGATCTGTTCTGCAATGAGACAAAGCCCACTAGTTAGCATGATAGTTGTCACAAAATTCTTGAAGATAAGGACATCATTCCCAAAGTAATGCTAGTCCATGTAGAGAGTTAAGTCCAGCCCTTAACATCCTGGGTCAAAAGGAAAGGTAATGTCCCATCCATGCATCATGATCACCAAGTCAGAGATATATTATCACTCATGAAATAATATGCATGTACAAACGAATCCACAAAAGCATAAGCAACGAAATCAAATAGAAGCCCATGGTCATAGTCTTCAACAATTGAATCAAAGAGAAGCCCATGGCCATGGTCTTCAATAACTAAATCTTTATAGGCTGCAACAACTGTAAATCCTTTATCTTCCTCTAGATCATCATCAAAATTGTCTTCAGCATGGTTGTCTTTATCCTCTTCATTTGAATGTTCAAGTACCACAAATATCCTTGCATTCTTTGCTCTGCAAATGTCTTGATGATTAGAATGCATCGGTTTAGTACATCTATAGCATAACCCTTGAGCATGCAACTCTCTGATCTGATTACTAGTTAGTTGTCAAGCTTTACGAGTTTTAGACCCAATATTGCCCACGTCATCACTATATAGATCAACAATAGAATAATCATATTGTTGTCCTTGGTACTCATGAGGAGCATATGGCTGAGAAGTACATGAATGCTGCTCATGGTCATATTGCTATCCATATAGGTATCAATGTCCATGAGAGAGTGATTGGCTATACTCATCGATGTATATATTTAGCAATGATTGTAATAAGTCGTGTTGAACTACTACATCAGTCATGACAACTAATACAACTAGCATATACTTGTCATATACATGTGTTAAACCCTCTTGCAAAACAACATTACCATAAAGATTAATGAGAGATTCCAAGATGAATGGATATACCAACTGATCCATATGAGATGTCAAATGTTTGACAAGTGCTCGTTCTATCCAGACAGCATTTATCACTTCAGCTACCATCATGGTTGCATCAAAATGCATAAGTGCATATGCCAACATGTCAATCATATCAAGCATGTGAGCAACTGACTTGCTGAATTCCAATGCTCTTATGATGCTCATAATATTGCTACTGGATGCCACTTGCCTCGTATAAGAAACTTCAAAGTCAATATTGCCGTGTGGTACATGATAGGTATCAAAACCATGTGAGCAATACCCTTGCTGAAGCATCTCTTGCATCATAATCCACTGATGTTGATGAATTTTCATTGCCATCTATGCTAAATCTCTCCTCATGGCTATAGATTTTGCATTCTAGGAAACTATATAGAGGGCATCAAAAATCTGCTTGTAATCTACCTGTATAGAAATGGAGATTTTAATATGATCTAACTACTCCCATACTAAGATTAGTGATCACTCCCATACAAGAATTAGCAGAATGGCTCATAGCATCATAAGTGTCCAATTGTGGTTGTTAACTTGTGACCACTACTCAAGCTTCATAGCAAAGAATTGTACAACCTCCCTACTCTCAACAAGCCTTGCAGGGTCCAAACAAAGAAAGGCTACATCTGCTGAATATGATGAAAAGAACATTATCCAACTTGCAAAAAACAACAGTGCTTCCAGTCAGTTAGATAATGGCAATGCCTTTCATCAAAATGTGTCACTGTAGACAACTCAGATAAGGGTCTACAAATCTGTAGACAACTTAGAACCCTCTTAAATTTGCAAATTTGTAGACGACTGAAAACCCTTCTAAATTTGAAAATCTATAGGCAACATAGATAAGGGTCCACTTATGTCATAGGTAGAATCTTGCAAAAGTCACTGTGCTACCACAGACATAATAAGGTCCTCCAAGTTGAAGTCGTAATTATGCAGGTCTGAGGCACCCTTGACTGTGGGTTTTCCAATAATGGCAGATTCTGGATTTTCCAATAATGGCTACTTCAACTTCTTCCCCTGGCCAACACTTTCGAGCTCCTTTACAGCTACCCTGGTCGTGTCTAGAAGAATTCTTTCATAAACATAGCCAAGCCCATCTTGAAGAACCAGTACAATAAGATATATATCATAACAAAGATGATGATTACACTATCTCCAATAGCAATAGGTAAAAATGTTACAAAGGATGGCAACCCAGGTGGTTCAAATGAAGCCGCATCTGAAAGCACTCCTGGCCCAACAGCATCCACAAAGATATTCTTATCTATATAAAAGGAATGGGTAAAATTTGAAACCACTCAAGCATGAAAGAACTTGTTCAATTCTCAAGCAACAGTGTCATCTCTTGTAGCATCTCCCATAGCATCATCAAACTAGAAGGTTTTGGATGGCATGCCTTCAAAGAGTAGATATCATATGTTTCCAAAACCCATTCATAGCATCAAAGGTAACTCATATACATTTCTCATGTTGATATTGTGGTTTCAGCAACCAAAGCTAGCAAAGGAAGTGTGTGTATCAGTACAAGAGTCTCTTTTGCCATCACTTCCATCAAAGGATCAATAACACAACAAGTTTAAGAGCCTAAGGAAGAAGTTTTTTTTTTCTTGCACCATCTGTAGTTGAATATGATCAATGCCCCTGATTCACAGCTCTAACTAGGGCAAGCATTCTCGAAGCTTTGAATCACAATTTTGACCATATGAAAATGTTTGCATGATCTTTTGCAGATCTCCTCCAGAAGCTTAACCTCCTATTGGCTTGCCTTGGCTTAATTCTATCCTCCAATGTCTATCAACTATGAGTGTTCCTGCCTTTCCTTCAATAAGTTATGGATTAAGCATGACAACTGATTTGTAATTTTTCAAGCGATGATCACCACCAAGAATTCAGAATTCAAAAATGTGATGTTCATCATCCAGTCTTTCCAAGATCTCAATGCTAGTTGTTGCAAGTATTCATGAAACACCTCTTTGGCACTACCTTCTCGGATCTCCACCATGCTACATAGAAGTTCTCTTTCTTCATTGTCTTGACTGCCTATTTCCACTAGAGAGCTGAAACATGTTGCTTTCCCACAAAGGCATTATCTTTCTCAACATCTAAAAGTTCTATGTGGGCCTTGATAAAACTGTCCATAGCCTTGTACAAACTATCATCATTCAATCTCTCATGTTCATGGAATGCCTTAACAAGGGTCTGAAAGCAATGTAGAGATAGCTTAGGATCAGTTGCCACTTCATAAAGGTATGCATCCACAAGTCTAGAAACTTTTGCCTTGGATGAAAGACCCATAGCTGGCACCAAGGGTGAAGCTTCAAAATCAAGCTTAGGTTTTTTCGTTTTTCGTCCATCTGAGGGAAGGTGCTCATGCTATTATTTCTATTACTACAAGTGTGGCCAAGGTAGCTACTATCTGCAACAGCAATCCTACAATTGGGGCAATCTGTCCACCGACTGTCGTAGTCACTCCTGTGGCCCAATCTCAAGTATAAAGATTATGCAAGGTTACAACTTAATTTCAGGACATGCTCCAATACATCTTCGATGAAATAGGAACCTGTCTCTTCTCTTCCCCTCATACGACTCTAAGAAAGGCTCAAATTATATAGCTCACTTGTCTTCTCAGTAAAACAATGCCTTTTCAAGGTGATTCACTCGATAACTCCCTTCTCTGCAACTTTCAACAAAATCTCAAAGGAATAACGGGTTATATTACAGTCCAATGGCCCTATAAGTGCTATTGAAGATAGATGACTTATTCCCTTATGGTGGTGAAGGTCGTCTTCATCATTCACGGCTCATATGATTCCAAGAAAGGCTCAAATTATATATCTTGCTTGTCTTCACAGTAAAACTATGCCTTTTGAGACTGATTCACTTGATAACTCCCTTCTCTGCAACTTTCAATAAAAGCTAAAAGGAATAAAAGGTCGTAGTACAATCCAAATGGCCCTATAAGTACTGCCGAAGATAGGTGGCTTGTTCCCTTATGGTGGTGACGGTCGCCTTCATCACTTCACGTGCTTCTCTACAAAAATTGGAGGCAGTGATGCTACTATCGAGCCCACACACAATTCCATTTTCCAACTCTATGAAGTGCAGCCAGCATAAATCTACTGCATAATTTTACAGCAATGGAGGCTTTGGAAGAAGAAAACAAACTCTCATGTTCGCACTGTTTTTAAAAAATCCATCTAGCAAAACATCACTTTTCAATTCAGCTCTCAGGCCAGATTGCAACGGTTACCTTGCGGAAAAGTGGAAGCACTTGCAGCAATGATTCTGCTTGAGCTTGCTCCTCAGTAGAATAAGAAATAAAATCTAATTATGATCTTCTGCAATTCAATGTGATGAAGTAGAATAGGGTAGATCTAGTGGTTGTGGGTCCAGGTTCTACAAGTCACCTTGTTGTTGCTAAACAAGTCTCTAATGCCGATGCATTAGAAGAAGAGGCTTGTATTTACTAGATCAATGCCTGCAGGAGACATCTCAGATAGGTAGATCTGCACTAGAAAGGAAGGACAAGGCTTGTGAGAATCTTATTTCACTCCTTAAGCCTGCAGTTTCCTTAAGCCTGCACCTGCATCATCACAAGAATAAACCCACACTTGCATCTGAAATGTCACCCTCCAATAACTTTATTCTTGTCAAGAAGGTAAAATACTTGTGTGGAGAGATTGCTGAAAACACCATAGATGCTGGAAAGAAGCCTTGAAGAAGAAGAGGAAAAAGAAAAAGTTTTCTCCCAAAAGCCTCTTCAAGGCCTTCAATAATGGTGTTCCACTTGTTCAGAATGAAGAGTAGAGAAAGATTCAAGCATAAAGTGTTTGTGAATCTTCATGATTTGGAGGCTAGAATCCATGAAATCTTGAAGAGAAGCTTGAGAAAAAAAGAAGAGACCTACTATTTGAAAAAAATAACTAGGTCTTAAGTCCTCACTAAAGCTTGCAACCCTCCTTTACCAAAGTACCTCCAAAATTTACATGAAATTTTGATGACAACCTACTATTTTGTCCATACACTACCATATCTATCCCTTCGAGTCTTCAATGTTGCATGTCTTCTTCTTGGAAATGTCCACTGGTCACTCCAATGCTACTAGCCATGTTTGTACATGTATGCATGTGGCTCTTAGATCTATGTGACTGAAAAATGATAACTGAATGGAATGTTGGCCAACTGGATCAAGAACCTATGGCTCTGATACCAATTGTCAAGGAGAGAACTGGAGAGAGAGAAAGAGGAGAGAGAAGACTGTAGAAGAGAGAGAAGAAGAAGTGCAGAAGTGAGAGAAAGAGAGTGACAAGGAGAGAGAAAAACTAGAAATGAAGAGAGAAAGATAGGAAAGAAGAAGAGAGATGGCTAGAAGCCATGAAAGGATAGGAGAAGCTAGAGAGAGAGGAAGGACAAAGATGTATTATTATGTCAAAATTGATTACATGTACATCTATCCTTTGCCCTTTTGCATGCCCCTAATTCAGTTCTTTACATTGTGCTTTAGCCTTGTGTAGTTGCTCAAGCGGTTGTTCCTTTTATTGTTTCTCCTTACAGAACTCTACATAACTTGGTCCTTACTCTTTTCAGCTCCTCAGCAAGCTCATCTCTTATTTTCTTCAGTTGTTTGAGGTAGTCTTACATCTCCTTGTTTTGTTGCAAAAGGACTGAAAAGTCCTCCTCCAGCTCATCTGCTCTGCTCTTTCCTCACCTTGGGGCTCATTTACATCCTTCTCCACCTCCATCCCTTCTAGTCCCTTTTTGGCTTTCAACTCCTTTCTAAGCTCACTTATCTACCTCTGTTGGGTGGCTATTAGCCATGTTTTTTCAAGTTGGAAAGCCAAGAATGCTTCTCTTTCTATTTCCAACTCTCCCACTGCTACCTTCGTCTCTTCTTTCACTCTTTCTAACCGGCTTGTTGGACATATTCATCATAATGTGATGACTCTAACATGACCGAGGGTATGGACATTGTTGAGGCTTCTACTCTAGCCTTCTTCAGGTCTTTTCTTCATTTTCTGCCCACAATAGCATGCCTCTTCATCCCTGGCACTAGGGCTCCTCCACTTGGTGTTGGACCACGCTGTTGAACTATATCGGCTTAGTAATGTACCTAAGCCATCCCGATGCTTTGGTTTACTATTGCATCCATGGTTTCTTGTGTAATGGTAGTGGTGGCAACCATGACGAGTTGGGGTGGTTCTAATGGAGCCTTTCATTTGCCTTCCACTATAGGTCCTTGAGCTGCTTTTGCCATTGCGAAGCTAGTACTAAGTGCGTCTTCTAGGCAACTCCTACCTAACTATTTTGTTCAAGAGGGTTTCTCGACTGATAGCCTAATGGCGAGGGCCATCTGCTCATCCTCTTATCTCTTTAGTCTTTCCTCCTCCTCGTATTGCTTCTTCCTTCATTCTTCCTCGGACCTTCTGGACTATTCTTTTGCCTTTAGCAGGTGTTCCTCCTCTTCTTCCTACTTCTTCTTCCATTCTCCTCTAGCTTTCTTGATTTCCTCTACAATACGGCTGCTAAGGCTTTGTCCTCTCCTATTGTAGTTTCTTTCTTCTTGCTCGAGATTTTCAGCATGATTTTTCATTGCTCCCCTTGGCTCAATGGGACTGAACCCACCCCACCTTACTCACTAATGGTCCTTTCATTCTGTTTTGCTATTGTGCTTGAAATTGAGCTCCTTTCTTCCCTATAGCTCGCTTTGCTTTTTCTTTATGTAGCCTGCTAGCTTCTTCATCTCCCACATTTCTCACTTTTGGAGATGTTGACAAGATTTTTGTGACTTGGGAAAGGTGTTGCTCTTGAATAGGAGATCTCTCTAGTGACTCCCCTACTTCTTCCTCCCTTTCCATCTCTCCCATGGCTTCTTGGATGATGGCCATCAGGACCCCTCCAAACCCTATCATGGATGCTTTTGATGGAGGTATTTTTCTATCTGATTCAATTGTGGTGTGGCCGATGACTCACCTCTTGCAAGCCTTTGGGGACAATGTCTTGGATGATGATTCAATCATTTAATAGACATAAGCATTCAAAGTCACTTCATCTAGGGCCCCTACTATTATGCTTTCAAGCATCAACATTGGTATCTAGGCCATGAGTGTGTTGTATTAGTGACTAGAAAAAATGGCATGCACCATCTTTGCTTGTAACTGGATAGTAGGGTCAAGGATATCTACTAGACTAATCCATTCATTGGTATGGACCTTTGTCTTCAACATCTTTAGCATGTCGTAAACATCTCTCTTCGGTCTCTTTCTCTGTGTGTTTACCAACCCTAATGTCTTCTCCACTATTTCTGGGCTAAGTACAACTTCTATCCTTTTGGGTGAGACTCCTTCCCTGATGGTTACTATATCACTGTTCTTTCTTGTGTCGAAAGTTCTTGAGAACTCAATGCATATGTCGTGGCCACCTTCTCTACATATTTTGTGAAGATTGCAATGATAGACTATTTGCTTCACCACATCTTCCTTGGTCACCAGCTCTTCCAAATTACTAATGATGCAGTATTTTAGCTGGTTGTAGACTTGTGTCTTAGTGGCCAATCAGTACCTATTGTGCTCTTCCTCCAAGAACGGAAGTTATCCTGCCATCTCAAGTTCTTGTTATGGCATAACAATTTACAATTAGCTCATTTGACAGTACCTTTTGCATAAAAAGAAAAAGATTAAGAACAAACACTATGGAATTGTATGATGTTATAGTATGGAATTGAAATTTTTATTTTACTTTAAGTAGTCCACATATTCTAAGCACAAATTCCATTTAAAATTTTCCTAAAATACAGGTTCACTTTATCCGTCCTTCTTTGTGTTTGAAGTTCAATTTGAAGTTATGAAGTTCAAGTCATGTTTTCTTTTCCACCTTACCTCGTCTCCTCCCGCCTCCCCCCCCCCCCCCCCCCCCCCCCCCGACGAGAATGATGAAGATCCTTCCTAGGATTGAATAATGAAGAGTTGAGGGAGTTAATCACTTGCTTGTTGTGCTTTATTTCTTCATGAGCCAAGCATAGAACTGTGGGTTACACTTTAAGTGGACATGACGATCCATGTTTTGAGGCCTAATACATATGTGTGTAATTTAGGTCAGGACATCGATTATAGGAAGTCACCAAAGTTTATAAGCGATGTGCAATTCTTCCTTGATCCAAATAGGGATGGGCCATAACATGCTCTTCTAAAGGTTAATTGCTTGTAATGACCAATACTCTGAATGAGATAGGAACCACATAGGTTGGATCATACTCAGAGGCTTTGATTGCACATCTCTAGTAGGCACTGGTCATAATTTGGCAACCCTCTTGCTCCCATTGGAGATGGAGAGCATACCATTTTTGCAAAAAGAAAGAGCCAGATTCGGCTAATTGTTTTAGCTCTTCTAGTTCCTAGGTTGTTGCAGAGACTTTGCTCTTGCTATAAGAGGTGAGCAACCATTGTTTGAGAGCTTACTCTCAAGAAATCTCGTTGGCAATCAAGTCCTCAATCATCTGGGAATCTTGAAGAACATGAATTCATATTCCTCCCATGTGCATGGCAAGCAGCATAGATTCATTGCTAATGGCTCATTGAGGAGGCCTAAATCCAATCGTTTGTAGCTTTTAGCAAACATGGTGAAGGTGGCGTCCAAGTGTCTGATGCAAGTGACTAAGTCATCCCTCGTATTTGCAGCTAGGTCTAAGGCCAAAGTAAGGATAGATCTCCACTTATAGGAGGGTCTAAGCCGTGCTAGAGGTTGGGGGTTTTGGTTGGACTGAATAACTTAGCTATTGATGCCTACCTCATGGGCTGGTCAGTGGGGTGTCTGTCAACCACTTCTACAATGGGTTGTTCTTGCAGCCTAGTTGATGTGATGTTTTCTACTTATGGAGCAGTTGGAAAAATAGAGGTGTTAGGTTGAGTCAATTCAAATGCAGCGAACTGCAATTTTGATCAATAGACTTGTTGAGGCTTAATGGGTTTGGTCCCTTTTGGGTCAGTTTATTTCTCATACCTAGCTTGCTTACAATCTTGTGGAGATGGGCTGGAAGGCAAGTTGAGGGACATGTGTGCCACACTCATGGACTTGGGCAACCAAATTCGATTATTGCATTTGTAGTAGCCTTGAGTGCACAATAAGGCTTTGGATACCCATTGCGGCTTGACTGTTTGTTGGCCTTGTAACACCAGCTTTGTCTCCTAGGCCTATGACGTTAGCTTCTCGGATTATGAGTTTGTGCAAGTTGGCTTCAAGGAAATTTGCGATTATCATTTGGGTACACATTTGAGCTACTTCTCAATGGTTTTGGGTGCATTTGTTAGTGGCTGTGACAAGTTTGTTGTGGTGTGTCAAGATAAGTCGTGACCCCCTCCTTAGGCTTGGCACTATGTTGCTCTATTGGTGACACTATGGCCTTAGCTAGAGCCATAATGCCCTTGCTAAAAATTCAGTCACTATCTAAGCATTGCCAATGGTAAGGTGAATACACTGTGAGTCGTAGTTGATATTGTAGTGTGCTTATTTCTTGAATGCATGTCCTAGCAATGACTCCTTACCAACGGCCTTGGTGTTAGGCAACACATAGAAGATCATTGGTAGGCTTTAAATATTGATAGAGAGCACTACCTTGCACTTTCCTAGCAGTGAATAAGACTTCCCCCCAAATGGGGGTTGAGTTTAGTGTTAGTAGGTTGCAATTGGGTTTGACCAATGAGGGTCCAATGATCATCTCCAAGGATATTAAAGTCATCTCCCTCATCAAATGAGTGCATCAAAGGCCTGTGTCTTGTGGCCAATGACCAATATATGCACAAGTATGTAGGTGCCACTGCTTCCTTGTCTTCGTCCTTTATCTTAGTGATGGTGGCTTCTCTTACTTTCACGAGCAGGTCCAGCATGGAGGCTTGTGTAATGGGTGAATTAGAGGGTGGTACTTCTTGAGGCAACTACCATTAAAGAAGCCTATACTCTCTCCTCTAGAGTCTCAAGCTCTACATTGCTGGTTCGACTAATGTTGCAGACCTTGAAAGGTCCCAATCCTTTGAACTTCATCTTTTGCTTATGGCCCTTCATAGAGTACAAGAGCACTAGGTAACCCTACTCTAAGTCGCATTGTTTGACATGTTTGTCAAACTAGCTCTTGCATCTCGCCTTTTTGCATATCAGTGCATGGGTTGCCAAGAGTTGGGCTTCAGAGAGGCATTCTAACTCCACTAGGTGTTCCGTCCATACTTCCTTTCCATCCCATCTCTCTTGTACTACCACTCTTAAGCTTGGAACAAAGGACTCCACTGGCAAGATTGCTTCGATCCCATAGGTTAACTTGAATGGTGTTTGCCCTACGGTAGTCTTATAAGTTGTCCTATAGGCCCATAGCACTATTATGAGCTTATTGTCCCAGTCAGTGTGCGAGGTGGAGACTAACTTAGTTAGGACATTCACTATGATCTTATTTGTAGATTCTGCTTGACCATTAGCTTGAGGGTAATATGGTGAGGATTTCCTATGGATGATCAAGAAGGTGATAGCAAATGGGCAATCACTTCATTAATAAAGTGTGTGCCCTGATCAGTAACTAGTTCGATGAGGTAGCCAAAATCGCAAGATTACCTGCTCCCAAAGGAACTTAGTTGTGGTCCTAGCATCATTCTTCTTGGTGGCATAAGCTTCAACCCATTTCATAAGAAAATCCATCACCACAATTATGTACTTTGCCTAGAGTATTGTGCTACCAAACTAATGGGCCCAATGAAGTCAATTCTCCATTCTTCAAAGGGTTGTCGTGCTATTACTAGGGTCAACTCCATCTTGTCCTTACGGGATGGGGACTTTGGTTCTCTAGCACTCATCGCAACGCTTCACAAACTTAGCTATATCATAGAATAGGGTGGCCCACCACAATTGAGATTACAGCACCTTCCATGTTGTAGTGTCTTCGCTAAAGTGTCCTCTAGTAATTCCACCATGCACTTCAGTAAGTACATCATGCATCTTGTGCTCACACACGCATCCTCGCAATAACCCATCATGTCCTAGTCTATAAAGCTGGTCAGCTATTAATTGATAGGGCTAAACCTTGAGGATAAGGCACTTTAGCCTAGCCTTCTATATAGGTCTCTCAGGCAATCCATACTCTAGGATTTGGACTATATCATATGCCTAATGATGTTAAATCAGCCTTGAAATAGGTCTCTCTCACTGGACATGCTAAAAAGGTGTGCACCTGGTAGATTGTCTATGATGTCTTGGTCAGCATCTTCTCCTACGGGTATGCAGGACATATGGTCTGCCATGTAGTGCTACTTACCCTTGTGTACAACCATGGAGAAGTCAAACTCTAGAAGTAGAAGTAACCATCTAGTTATGCATCCTGTAGCATAAGGTTTGTTTACTAAATAAAGCAGAGCCTAATGGTCAATAAAGAAGGTGAAGGGCACAATGAAAAGATAATGACAGGACTTCTTCATAGCAAACATGATAGCTAAACCTTCCCTCTCCATCGTGGAGTATTTCATCTTTGCATGTGTGAGTTGTTCGCTAGCAAAGCCCACAGAATAATCAAGATTACATTTACCAAGTTGGCACAAAACTCCCACGGTGAACTTTGATGCACCAATGTACACATGGAATGTTATGTTCCAATCTGAGGCTCATAGGATTGGGGCGATTTTAAGAGCCTTCTTTAGTTCCTTGTAGACACGTTGGCATTCCTCGGTCCACTCAAATACAATCAGCAAATTATAAAGGGGTCTAGCAATCAATGCACAGTACGAATAGCTAATAATACCTTGTGCGTCCTAGGAAGCATTGGACTCCCTTGTAGTTCGTGGGTGGTGGTAAATTAACAATAACCTTGCCTTTGGAGAAGTTGATGGCAATGCCATTCTTAGACATCACGTGCCCTAGGATACATCCATACTTTACCTAGAATTGGCACTTCAAGGGGTTCAAGGAGAGATTAAGAGATTATACAGCCTAGACATGCAAAGTTTATCTGGATATTCCCTTCAACTAGAGCGGACGCATAGATAGTCAATGAATGCCTCTTATTCTTGCCTAAGCATGTCTTTGAGGATGGCACACATGAGGTGCTGAAAGGTACCTGGTGCATTGCCCAAATGGCATGACTATGTAGGCAAATATGCCCCATTCGATCGCAAATGTTGTCTTATGTTTGTTGTCAAGGTGTACCTGCACTTAGTTGTAGCCTGAGAAGCCATGCAGGAAATTGTAGGCTTCCTTTCCCACTACTCTTTTGAGCATGTGCTCTATGTAGGGTAGTGGATAGTTGTCCCTCTTGGTCACAACATTGACCTTTTTATAATCCACACATGTGCTCTATGTAGGGTAGTGGATAGTTGTCCCTCTTGGCCATAGCATTGACCTTTTTATAATCCACACACACTTGAATCTTCTCATTCTTCTTCAAAACAATCACTATAGGTGACACCAGTCTGTATATTCAATTTCATAGATGAATTCGACCTTCAACAACTTATCTATCTCATCCTCAATGGCATGTGCATGCTTCAGATTCATCATGTATGGTCGTTGCTTAATTGGAATTGTATCAAAAGTCATATGGATGTTATAAGTCACAATCCTTGAATCTACTCCCTTTAGTTCACCAAGCAAACACATCTATGTACTCTCGTAGGAGAGTGACGAGATCAACCTCCTCTTGCTTAGTTAGGTCCTCGGCTATGAATATGGGTCAAGGCTTTTCACCTTCCCCCTACTAAGTTGACCTCCCTAACTTTAGAGGGCCCTTCTATCAATTCGCTTACCTGTCCTTGCCTCTTAGCTCCTAGTAAGAGCACCATCATGTCACCTTTTTTGAACTTCATAAAGTGCTTCAGTAAATCTTGGGGCTTCCTTTTCTCTTCGACTTCTGACCCCTTTGATTGTCTCCTCTTTTTCTCCCTTAACCGCCTATGCCTTAGGTGGATTGGCAAGCCCCCTTTGGTGCATTTGGTCTTAGGTGTGGTCGGAGTATCTCTGGATCACTCTGAGAGCTCACTTCCAATTTCGAGTTAAACTCACGACCCTCGCTAGAAGAAGGAGTTTCCCTTGGTGGTCGCAACTCTGAGACCAATTCAATTCTAAGGAGTGGTGCAGTACTTGGTTGAAGTAATCCAGCTTGCTCATAGTTTACTACACCTAGGTGGTCCAATGGTCACATTTTGTCCTGATGACTCCTCTTTCAATCCTAAAGACATTGGCTTTCTCTGGCTTGGAGTCTACTTACATCTGTTCAATCACTTGGCCATCCGTATCGTAGTCTATTGTATCGGCCTCTTCCCCACTTTCCTCATCCATAGAGTGGCAGTCCTCACACTCATCATCCAAATCGTCATATTATGACTACTCATCATCTCCTAGGCTTCTACTCTTAGCCTTCTTTCCATCCGTGATTAATGCCTAATTGTACAATAGATTCAAGTTGTGCACTTTGTTCCATTGCCACTTTGACTCGTCCATGAGGTCCTTGAGGGGTTTGAGATTAGCAACTAAGTTGTTACCAACTAGCTCTCTCATCAAGTATTCAAGAATCCCATGTAGTTTGAGTTTGTTGGATGGGATGTGGTAGGGGACAAGTGTTGGTCAACCACTAGAGCTCCTGGCCATCATGTAGAGTGGTATTGATGGTGGAATCCTACTCTTCAGCAACTAAGATGGTGTGACTTCGTGGGACTCACCAGCTGCCTTGGCAACTTGCTTATAATCATCCTCTTCATTTGAGAATGGTAGAATAATGGTGGCTAGCACATGTATCCAATCCTACTCATCCCTCATTAGGGCAAGGGATATACTTTGTTAGTGGCCCATAGGAATTGTTGACTTGTGAGTCTCCTTTCAAGATAGTGGAGATGGAATCTAAGTTGATCGATGTGGTCTTTCAGGTGTCCATCTTGACTCTTATAGCTTCCAATCTATTGCCTAAGAATATAAAATCATTGCCTGAGTCTTCTATCACTTGTGCGCTTCGTATCCAGATCAACCTAGTAGGATGTTGTAGTCCACTCCCTTCATGACCATGAAATTCACTAAGAATTGGACTTTAGCTATCTTCAAGAGCCAGTCTTTTAGTACTCCAAATGGTCTAACCTTCATTCCATTAGCCAACGTGACATTAGACCTAGTGGTCTCTATAGGTCGTTTACCCCAAGTTTGCAGGACTGAATGGTTGAGCACACTCACTCCTACTCATTTATCTACAATTCCCTTCCTCTTGTAGCATCTCCTAATTTGTTGATAGGTAAGACTATGTGCATCTCTATGCCCTCCCTAAAAGCATTTACATGCAAAGACTGAAGCACTGAGTTGAGGGTCAAGTTGGGTATGTGCACTATTGCATTGTGGTCGGCGGGCAAGTCAGTCACTCCAAGCTCATTAGGTCTTTCTACCCACTACTTCAAGACTTGCCATAGTGTTGGGTTCTACCTAAGCAGCTCTCCTAGAGGTAGAGTCATAGGGATTGATATCAACATCATGAGCAAGTGGCCAACCACTTGCTTTCCATTAGGTTCTATGCCCTTTTTCCAATGATCTCAACTGGTCTACCTGCACGTGGTGTCTAGGCTTTGCCTATGCGGTGCTACATGGGGTGTGGATGTGCCTCTCAATCTTAACTGTGTTGGTGAGACTAGTGTGCTCATGCTAAAGAGCTCATCAATCTCATCTTCTAGGATAGGTTCAATATATTTGAGGTACTCTTGGGATTCTCTCACCCACTCCTTGACCTCATCCACTACTTCCAATTGGTGCCTCAGATCGAGATACTCCCCAATCTTGGCACTTTCCTTTTCTGCCATCTTAGGAGCAGATGTTTCCGCTTCTATGTCTGTGACTTGTTTTCCCTTGAGTAATGTGGTGGTACTATCTGTCTTAAGTATTGCCTCATCTCAACCCTCTTTCTCCTTCTCCTATGGCTCTTCTTCCCTATTGAAGCTGCGCCAAGGTTGCTAGGTTTTGAGTAATGAGATAATTTGCTTCATTTGTGCTCAGGTCATGATGTTCAATGGAATTGGTGTGGCCTCACCATCAAGTGTCTCGACCTCGAACAACCCTAGGGGTACAGATGGCATGATTGCTGAACTAGTGGAAGGTTTTTGCCTAAGGCACTCGATGTGTAAGTGTGTGATCCCATACTTCAGACATCTCAGGTCAGATTTTCCTTGATTGGCTTGCTCCCTTTCGAGGCAACGAGATGAGATATGCCCCTAGGTGACTGCAAGTCCATTAGGCGATGGGTTCTTGGTTCTATCCTCTTAGACCTCTACCTCTTCCCCTACCTAATGCCGTTACTAGCGTTGGTCTGAAATCCATCAAGTTGGGGTTACCCTCTTCGTCATATGAGATTTAAGGGTTCTCATATACTTCATCCTCATTTGGCTCCTCTACATAATGTATCAGAGTGTCGCTTGAAGGATAGGTCACAATGGGTCGAGGTGGTCTAGGCATCCTTGTAGGATTGATCTCCATCCTAGGTAATAAGGCTGATTATACAGTTGCGGGTATGGAAATCATCTTGGCAATATACAATGCATCATGTCGTGGCCAAACCTATCACAATTAGCATATAGTCTTAACCTAGGATCCAAGCACTCGGCTAGGAGGTGATTTTCTCCACAATGCATACATTGCACATGAGATTGTGTGGGCCTTCTCATCATCTTTTGGGGCTTAGTCAATTCAAGCTTCATGTCTGCCAACTCCTAGCTCTAGTTGACACCCTTTCCCTTGTCTTGTGTGCTCTGGCTAGATCTCTTGCCAATGGTTGTAGCTTTCTCTGAGAATCTAGAGGTAGTGCCATCTTAGGTTATGGTTTTAGAGCTTCTCTCCTTGAGCAAGTCATCCACATGTATGGCTTCTTCAAAGACCCTAGCTAGCACATCCCTTTGCAGGTTCGAATTGCTCATCAAGGCCTTGTAGAGCTCTTCACTTCGGATTTTGTCTATAAATACAGTGGAGACTGCTCGTTTGTTAGGTGGTGCTGTCACTAAGATTCTCTTAAAGAGACTCCATACATAGGTAACATAATCTCAGATATCCTCCTTATCCTTTTGGCTAACATTCATCAACCTGACGATGAGGTTGTCAGAGTATCCCGCTTCAGAGAATCACTTGATAAAGAGACACTTGAGGTTATTAAAATTATTAGGCTAGTAAACCACGTCTGTCCTTTGTCTCCTAGGCAAAGTCTCAAAGCTTATGCTTGTTGAGCAAGGCCTGTGAGGTTGTTCACCTCACATACTTCCTCGAATTGCTCCTCAAAGTTGTATGGGTCATTGTTGGGTTGATACTTGTCGAGTTGCTTAGCAAATGCATGCATTTTGGTTTGGCTCTTAGATTTTGGCATGATTCCTAGTCTTGCTAGCAACATACTCACTAGGGTTGCTCTACTCTACTTTGCAACTGTATTGTCTAAGAGTTGCTTCATGAGAAGCTCTCTCACAGCCTCTAGCGCTCTCTCCCTCTCAACATTTGGTCCTACCCTAGTTCTATTGGCAATACCTAAGATGTGATGAACCTTGTGCATTTCTATGTCTTGTCTCAATTTCTAAGCTCATTGCTCTTGGTTGTAGGTGGCTATGTTTTGCAGCGCTTTCCTTGCTAACTTTCTCTCTTCCTACCCTAGTTCTATTGGCGAGACCTAAGATGTGCTAGACCTCATGCATTTCTATGTCTTGTCTCAATTTCTGAGCTCATTACTCTTGGTTCTAGGTAGCTATGCTTTGAAGTGCTTTCCTTGCCAACTTTCTCTCTTTCTCAAGATTGGCTATGATGTCCTTGGCTAGTCTACCATGATGCACCACTTTGGTTCGCAGGTTGTACTAGTTTCCCACTTTTGCTGAATGTCGACTAGGAATTCTCTCAAGTTGAGCTCATTATCTACAAGGCTAGTGCTGGCTCTCGACATGTTAGCAGTTTCCTAAGCAACTAGTAACGTTGTGTCCCTAATTGGAACAGTTCTCTCTCCCTTCTCCGTCACTTGACAATTCGCAATTGTTCATTTCAGGTTCTACTTCTCAAGTTGTATATGGCTTCTTAGGGTTTGCTCTTATTAGTGGGTTCGTTCCTTACTTAGACCTCGTTAGCGTGTTCCCTGTTATACAAATCAGTTTGCAATGTAACATGAACTAGCCACATGAGTGGTGGAGTGGACTTGTGCCAAATCAAGCTTTCTATCTTTCCTTGTACACTTCAAGTGGTTATGTGATGAAGTGTGTGAATTTAATCACAATCAATGCAAATTACACTCTCTTTAATTAGTCTTGGCTAGTGCTAGCTCTCCTATAGAAGTGGCATCCATTTTGTTTTGGTCCACTCTAGGTCCTTATTGCATGATTGCATCATGGTTTGAAGGATAGCAAGTTCACGTTGTTAGTTTGGACCTCTATTAGGGTATGGTTAGTGACCGCAATAGATCCTAGATAGTTGGGTCTTCACCCTTGAGTTAATAAGCTCTATTGCCCTATCTACTCACATGGGGACCCACTAGGATGTCCTACAACTAGGGTTTTGCCCCTACAGGGTATGGGAAGGTCAGACAACCTGCCAAAAATTGATGATCTGGTCTCTTGTTTGATTTGCAAATTTCAATCTGGTTCCCAAAATTGAATGTCTGATTCAAGGTTGTCCAATTCCTGCATCTACTTTCTGTATCCGATTTGTTCGAATCGAATGGTCAAAGCTGTCTGGTCAAGTGTTGTTTGATTGGATGATCTATTGTGTCGAGTTATGAAAATCGGACGACTTTTGGTAGTCGGATGGTCTGATTCTAAGAATCGGATAGTTCGACTACGATGACGAAGATGGATGCAGACTTGACAAAAATCTGACATAACACTCATAATGCTTCCTCCTAGTCTTTGTCAAGTTCCAAGATCAAACAACAAGGGGTTAACAATCAAAACAACTCACCTATAGCCTATGAATGCATCTATTCAAACAAATCAAATCTCTCCTTGCCTCCCTGATGCCCTGTAACTGTTGCGAGCAACGGATGCGTGGTTTGCGCGTAGCGAATGGAAGAAGCTCTCTCTTTCTCTCTTTTACTCATAAAATTGCATACGACTCATGAGAAATTAAAAATAGACTAAAAGAGAAGGTAAAGTAAGTCACCCCAATGATAAACAAGATCTTTCTTTAACAAAAGAGTTAATGGTAAAACAAGTAATGAAAAATTTCTAACAAATTTTCGATAAAAGCTAGCTAGTCCTAGAAATGAACGAACTTCATGTACATTTTTAGGTGTTGGCCAATACTTAATTGCTTCAATTTTACGTGGATCTACGTGTATGCCTTTGGTAGACACGGTATGACCTAAATATTCTATTTTAGATTGAAATAAATAACTTTTGTCAGGGATAACATATAGATGATTTTGTTTTAATAAACTAAACACTAAAGATAAATGTTCTTCGTGTTCTTTTTCAGTTTTGCTAAAACCAAGAATGTCATTAAAAAAAACTATTACACAATGCTGAAAATGCAAAAATATTATATTCATCATTCTACTAAATGTAGCTGGTGCGTTGGTAAGTCCAAAGGGCATTACCAAGAATTCATAATGTCCAAATTATGTACGAAAAGCTGTCTTAAAAATGTCAGAAGTAGACATAAGAACTTGGTGATATCCTAATATTAAATCAATTTTACTAAACACTGTTGCTCCTTGTAATTTATCTAGAAGATCATCTATTCTAGGTATTGGATACCTATTTTAAATCATTATTTTATTAAGCTCTCTATAATCTATACACATGCGGTAAGTTTGATTTTTCTTTTTAACTAATAATACAGGAGCTCCAAAAGGTGAACTACTTGGATGAATCAATTTTCTACTTAGAAGTTCTTCAATTTGCTTCTGAATCTCTTTCTGTTCTAATTGGTTATGGCGATAGGGAGCTTTGCACGGTGGTTGACTACCGGAAAGTAAATCAATTTGGTGGCCTTCGGGTCATGATGGAGGAAGTTGTAAAGGTAAATCATTAGAAAAGCAATAAGAAAATTTAGCAATAAAATGATGTTGCTTTGGAGTTAGTTCAGTTTTTGCAACATCAACTTCATTAATCCATACTAAGAAAGCTTTTGATTGTTTACACAAAGCTCGCTTCGCCTATGTATGACTAATAATTGGAAATAATTTGGTTTTTGTTAATCCTTCGAGTAAAATTTGTTTACCTTTGTGCTCAATGTGCATTGAGTGTGTGTTGTAATCTATATTGGGGTTGAATTGGTGACGCCATGGCATTCTTAGAATTACATCAACAGATTGCAAAGGTGCTACTAAAAAAAATTCGCTTTTCCTTATAAGATCCAATACAAATTTCTAAATTATGAACTTCTTTAGTACCATTATATCGTTGTCCTAGAAATGCAGCCTTAATTTTATAGGCAGATGGAATAGTTTTAAGTTGTAAGTTGTAAGTTTCTAACTACTTTTTCTGAAACAAAATCATGAGTACTACCATCGTCATGCAAAAAAGTCATATCATTATTATTGATTTTACATCGCATATTTAATAAGGCATGCATAGAAATTTTACCAGCAAGGTCTTCAAGTTCGTTAGAATTTTCGCCGATAAGTGTAGCCTCATCGAAGTCATGCATTGCTTCAAAGTCTTCGTTGGATTCTTCGGCTCCAAGAAAATTCAGATGTGCCGTGGGTTTCTTCCAATCACGGGTGTTGCCTATGGGACAACGACTCGCAATATGACCAAGATGCTTACAATTATAACAAATTACATTTTTGGAAATGGCATTGGAGACACTTGGATTAACATTTTTAGGTTCACTAGATTTAGGTAAATTTGAAGGTAGATTGGGAGGTTTAGAATTGGAAACTGATTGACCATGATTATTAAGAACATTTTGCATCCATGGCCGTCATTTAAAACGATTCTTTCCATATTGAGAGTTGAAGTTATGGAAAGAATTAAAACAAAAGTTATTACCCATGTTGTTACCATTGGATGATGGAAATTGCCTTCGGTCTTTAGATTGCTTCTTTTTAGCATCATGAGCTAGGGATATGGCTTCATCCAGGTTATTGGGCTTGAACATGTTGACTTCGGCTTGGATGGATGGAATTAAGCCAGACATATACTTTCTCTTGAAGGTAGATTCGGCCACTGGCTCTACCATTTGGAACTGCAAGAGAGTGCTCCAATATCTTTTTGTGTATTGAGGGATATACTCATGTTCCCGTTGCATGAATAGGTCCCATTGTTGTTGCACGCGGAGCTCGAATTGTGCAGGGAGAACATTTGCAATAACCTTCTTGCGAAAGTCATTCCATGTGAGAGGATGATCAATGCTTTTACACGTGACATCCCACCATAATGCAGCTTTCTCAATAAAGTAATGAGATGCACATTTAGTTTTATCACTTTCTGAGTATTTCTCATTGTCAAAATAAGCTTCAAACTGACTTAACCATGACAGAATTTTGCGACCATATTTAAGACCATCAAAATAAATAAATTTGAATGTATGCTTGCTTATCTTGGACTCCTTTCGACTAACATGAACATCCAGAGTAGCGTTGATGGCACGAACTAGGTTGTCGTCGTTGGTAGAAATTTCAGTGGCAGGACGCTTGAGGGACTTCAGTTCTTGCTCCAATTGTACGCGGTGTTGACGCTCTTCTTCAAGTTGCATGGATATTAAATCCATACGCTGCTCCAAGGTTGGCTCAGGAAGTGGTGATGCAAAGTCGAAATTGGCCATGATTGCTTGATGGAGAAATCCGGAGATTTAGGATGCCTTGCAAATGAAAAGACGCCTTGCTTGTCGTTGAAGAATTTTGGCGTGTAAGACCAAAATTTTAAATGGTTTTTTGACAAGAAATTATGGATGGAAGTAGACAAGATAGGCGGGAATTTTTTATGGGAATTTTGTGAAATTTATGAAGCTAAAAATAACTACATGAGAACTGCCTCTATGGAAGAGATAGTCAGCTATGACTTGTGAAGATTTACAGAGTCTATGTATGACACAAAGTAAGAGAGGTTGAAGTTGATTAAGCAAGTTAGTAATGTAACTTGCTTAATAAGGCTTTAAGCCTTTAAAAAAACTTGACATTTTTGGACAAGAAGATGTTGTGGATGCTGCTGTGGTGTCAAAAAATGCCCCCCCCCCCCCCCCCCCCACGAAATCAAAATAAAGCTTAAGCTTAAACAAAGCTTTTAATTAAGCTTTAACTAAGCTTACTAATTACCTGTAAGCTCCAATTCATCACGAAATATAGCGCCATGATGTAGGAGTGGGTCTTCTTCAATGTCTGGAAAAACAACAGAATTTCTTGACTGTGATAGAGGGGTTTGGGGTTTTGAAGGTTGGGAATCCAACCGTGTAGTCAATTCGCGATGAGACGGACCGTAGAGCCCGTTTGTAGCAGAGGGTTCGCCTTCACGCCAGAGGGTAGGCAATTGGAAGCCCAAGAGGTAGGCTGGGCTCTGATACCGCTATTGCGAGCAACGTATGCATGGTTTGCGCGTAGCGAATGGAAGAAGCTCCCTCTTTCTCTCTTTTACTCATAAAATTGCATACGACTCATGAGAAATTAAAAATAGACTAAAAGAGAATGTAAAGTAAGATGAAGCGACTCAAGATTGGGTTCAATCTCCCCCCAACATGAAGTGGGCAGCTCCCTTCATGCCGTATTTATAATAATATTATGAAATCTTATTTGCCCAAGATTGAGGCCCTTTACAATCACTCTTTGCATAAAGAGCTTGAGTGAACTGGAAAAGAGATAGAGTAATTTGAATTAATGGATGCTAGCAATTGTGCATCCCACAACTCTTTAGAACCATTAATATTTTATTGGACATATCTTCTAAATATCTATTTTGCTAATAAATATTTACATAGAGGCTATGCGCACGCTTTATAAGAAATAGTGGTGCGTCTAATATAATAATCCAATAATTGCCTAATTAATTCTTGAGGAAATAATCTTTAGAATGCTTGCGCGTGGCGCGCCTTTCCAATTCTCCTTGCTCTACACATCAGCTGCCAAAAATTCAGAAAATCATATTAGAATAATAATCAACTGAATCATTGTAGCTAGCCACATAAATCAATTAATTTGGAATTCCATACAATAATTAATTCACGAAGATGTTAATACTCGTGTGGATAAAATGGTACCACCCACGTTCACACTTGCATCGACGCCCAGAAAGGGTAGGCATCACAAACAAACACTTAAGCTAGTCCAACCTACTTGCCTAAACCTTAAAGCCTAGAAAACTTACTTGCAAAAGAGATCAAATGCCCTCCAACTCCCTTGCTTCTTACCTATCTCAAGCACCACTTCGAGGCACACCCTACTTCAATGCTCGATTTGGAGCATGCAAGCACTCAAAGCTTGAATCCATTGGTCCCGGCAATGGAACCAAATTGTGGGAGCTTTCACTCAACCGGCAAGACCCACGAACCATTTATTGTTTCAAGCATTTCAAGCCAAGTGTAATGGCTACCTCTCGCATAGCCGTGCGCACTCTCGCACCTAGAAGTGTAGTGAGCTTATCTTCATGCCCGATTGAGTTGCCTCCTCCCACAGGCTCTCTGGTAGCTCCACGATTCAGGTGCAAGCTCGATCCTCAAGCTCCAACCTCCAAGCTCCATTGCTGTGCACAAGGCAAGAGAAGAGAAGAGAAGAAAAAGAAAAAGAGAGAAGAAGATGGAGAGCTTCTCCCCCACAGTCCCTTACCCTCACACACTCCTCCCTCACACTCCCTCCCTCGAGCACAAGCATAAGCAAGAATAAGAAGAAGAAGAAGAAGAAGAGAGCTAGTTTTGGCCACATACAAGAATGGACTTCTTCATTCACTTTTTACCTTTTTATACATGCTCTACTCCGCTTTGGGCGCTTGTCCCTTTTTTATATGATCAGCCATTTTAGATTAGGTCATGTTCCCCTATTCTCTTCCTATTTACATTGTTCTTTCACCCATGCCCATCTACATTTACAAATTGCACAGGAGGGAGCTTGGAACTCTTTTACAAGGATTTAGGGTTCGCTTTTATATTTAAAATGTGACGTTCCCCTTTTGCACTTGTGTTGGACTTTTAAGTTTGCTTCTTGTGCTTTTGGCCCTTTTCCTCCTATTTTTCCATTGGGCTGCATTTTTTCACTTTGTCCTACATCTTTTTGATTTTCTTTTGCTTTCTTTGCATCAGGGTTAACACACATGACTTTGCTATCACCAATGCAACATGTGTTGTAAATGCAACAATAGTAACCCATGAGATTATTTTGCAATCATGTTGTGAAATTGATGTAATCTCTAGTCTCTTGGTGACCATAATTTTGGTTGTCACATAAGCGACAATTAGCTAGTTTGGCTCCATCACTATTTGTGTTATCTAGGAGACAAAAATGCATGTCATTGAGTGTCTACCACAATAAGGAGATATCTTTGTCTTTTATGCAATTGTCAACGATCCTTACTTGCAACATGATGGCTACTTCGAAGATAAACCCCAAACCTTACAAAAGTACATATAGTAGGAAAATCCTCATGACCCTCAAGTACACCTAACAAAGAGGTATATTTTGTAATAATTTACGATGCACCTTGCTTTTGATGCCTTCTGCTCTAGATCAATCCAATTTGATATGTGCATTAATGATCACATGTTGTACATAAGTAAACTAGCGATGCCTAGACTTACTAGAAGTGCATGTGCTCTATACAAATGCAAACACATATGTTCCTTTATTAGGTTCCATCCTTTAGCATACTTCTATCCTCTCAATCCAAATGGGGAAATGAATTGTCCACTCTTATCACCCATGATTTCTAACTTGCTCATGATGGATTGAAATGTAACCCAACTCCTTGCTACCACCCAATGTAGGTAAAATGCGATAAATTCACCCATCCTCATATGACTCTACACACTATGAAGCCCTAACATGTGCAACAAAATCCCAATGTGAGCGATAGAGCATGCATGCTCATTTAAAGGTGTTGATTGCACATATATCTATGCATTAGCCCAATGGGCCTCATGTCATGGAGTGCTCATCGATGGTGCAAGGATGCATATATTCCCCCATAGCATGGAAGTAGATTGAAAGAAGGAGAAGGGACCCCATTGCCAATGCATCAAATGAAAGTGTAGGTGTTTGTGCATACTTCAATTGACCCTAACATATGTGTGCAAGAACTAGGGATAAAACCAATCCTATTGAGTGCTTCAACTCAAATTCAAACGTTTCTATAGACCTTCATTATTTCCTATCTAATGCGATGATGATAAAAGATAGGCTTTAACAATCTACCTTCACTCCTCACCTAATTCCCATTTAACCAACACATTTGAAGCTTACTCAAATTCATCCACACATGGTTATGCTTTTATAAGCACATGCATATTGACTTATGCATGGGTTCACAATTATGCACATCCATGTGGCTTATGGAGCCATTTTTTATTTGCTTGGTCAAGTGAGTTATGATTAATGTATATCAATGTGTTATGTTTTGAAGGTCCTTAATAAATGCAAACTAATTGGAATGACTTAATATCATTAGCGTGCTAGAAAGGACTTTGTATTTATTTCATAAAAGAACTACCTTAGCATAACTTGTTCTACTTCAACATTAAGGCATTGTGTGTTTGACATCTTGTACTTTGGATGATTCCTAATTCCCCATTAATTATTACAAACTACAAATGATTCGTTTGGTAATTCATGTAAAGAAATTGTTCGAGAAGCCTCATGCTCATACACACTTTATCTTGCCTTCATTTATAGCAGTGCCTTCATCTATAGCACGTGCGTACCATAGGCATTAAAAAGATCTTGCATGTCCTTATTTCTTTGCTTTATAATTCTTGACCATGGGTCCTATTTAGTACAATGACTTGCACGATGAATTGAAGTACTATTTATCGTTTCACACCTAGCTTTCACTAGACTTTATAGCAGGGTCAATAGTAAAGTGAAATTCTAGTCAAGTGCAAGGGTGTGGCACCACTTTTAATTGTATCCAAGTATAATCTAAGGAGAGGAGGCATCAAAGTATGGAAGCAAAACTTTTTGTTGAACACTTTTTCTAGGGGGTTTCAAATTTTAAGAATTCACTACTTGGAGATCATTAATCTATTGTCATAAAGGATAAACCTAAAATTTTTTGGGTTTGGTTTTCCCAAATCAATATTCTTAAAAGATATAACTTTGATAGAGGTTTTGTTTGAGTAGTTTAATGTGCTTGAGTGTTAGAAAACGAACTAGATGAGATTGTGTAATATATATGCTCCAAATATGTTAAACAACCCATGATAAAGTGCAATTGCAAATCATAGTGTCCAATAATGATGTACATCCCTTATGTCCTACTTTGAGCACGTTGGAGCAAATGGTTCTAACTTTCAAGGTGCACCTAGACCTATCTCAATTCCATGTTTAACTTGTAGGCACTTTATTCCCATGAGAACCAACACAAAGAATCGCACCATGCTTGGGTTACAATAATAAGATGATAGGTGTATACTTTATGTCGTTCTATTATAGAAACCACAAATCAATACGCAAAACATGTTCTAGGTTACATCTCATAATGTGTGCAAAATGTAAGTTCATTAATATCAAAAGCAAAAAGAACTTGGAGGAAAGAAAAGAAACATGGATTGATATAATCAAAATTACAAAAAGATCTTCACCTCACTCTTTTAAAAAGTAGTATCTCACATTGATGAGCCATCACATGCACATGTTTTGCATGATGTAGGCAAATCTAAACAATATCTAACTGACATCCCAAACATATCTAGATGGCTAAGATAGACAAGCACAGGAAACCTAAGTATTTATGATATGAAGTGCAAACAAATCCAAGCTTTTATAAGATGTAAGAATAAATTAGTTATTGTGAATAGAGAAAAGGGAATCAATGTTTGGACAAGATGCAAAGTTGTTACAATGGCTCATATAGCATGTCTTATCCTTGAGAGAGAATGATACAATAGTTCCATATGTTTTGTACTATTGGAAATGCAAGCTTGATTTGATTGGGCCTAGCTCTTAACCTAAATGTGAAGCTTGTACTCCCATCTTCTCTCTTGTCCCACCTAGTCTTTCATACAACTTGTATTTTGACACACCATCTCTCATTTCACTTCTCTATAGGTTTGGAGTTAGAAACATCAAGCTCATATGCTTTGTAATGCTTAATCAATTATGCTTATGGTGAAAAACATACAGGTTATCTCTCATTGCTTTTTATAATCTTATGTTCTATTCATGGGAGGGATGGTGATGAGTGGCAATAGGCCCACAAAGGGCCCAAAAATATAGATTAAATGATCAAAAAAAGAAGAGAGATAATGTTTCAAAAATATCAAGAAAGAGGAAATGGGATGAAAGAGAATGATTGAGGTACAAATCTAGGAGAGAGAAGAGAGAAGGAAATGACCATTTGGATCTTGCCCTCGAGTGCCACCATTGCATTAGCTAAACCCATCCAACCTCAAACTCTAATGATAGCCCATGTGGATGATGATCACAATGGTTTCTACAGTAAGGAAAAATTGATTAAATGAGGAATATTTCCAATTTTGTAATTGACCATTACCTCCCCATCAAGGGAATTGATATTACAAAAAAGGGATTCTTACGTCTACTACCACATTGAGAAGCCATGTTAACAAACAATATTATGATAATATAATTTGTTAGTAATTGACATAGAATAAGGATAGGAGGCATTTTTGTGTTGAAAGAGTACGTTACACATGCACACATTGCGCATGTGTGCATTGCCCCATGTTTGTTTCATGGTAGCTAATAGTTACACTTGTTGACTCCAAGATTGTGTGTAGAGAATACAATAATAAGCTTAACACCCTTTGCTTTTGAAACCTATGATGGTTCACTTTTGCATGGATCATGTGTGTGGCATTTGACCTTGCTAAGATTAGTATGGGTGGCCTCACCCAATTTGGTCATGAAAAAATGATCACATGTTGCTAAGACTTGCTAAGCGTGGGATGCCATTAATATTTGCTAGCTAAAGTGGGATACCTTTAAGAGTTCTCAGATCAAGTG
Organism: Lygodium microphyllum; assembly: GCF_053477565.2. NCBI lineage: Eukaryota > Viridiplantae > Streptophyta > Polypodiopsida > Schizaeales > Lygodiaceae > Lygodium > Lygodium microphyllum. Next base: position 20,969,592 of record NC_141153.1, read on the forward strand.
GAAGAAAATTTGTGTTTTGAACCTAAGGTCAAGGATATCATCTTATGGATAGTGATGAGTCACCATTTAGGAAATTGACATGGAAGTGTATATATGCAACTCTCCTTGGTTGGTTGCCATAGGTTTGACATTGTAAAAGGGCAACGAAGGCTGAGTTGGTTGTCGAGGATGGTAGGCAACACCTCTTCATAGATCAGTGATGCAAACTCAGAACATCCAACTCATATGGTATCATTTCATGTCAAAAAACATGGCAAAATTATAAAACGGTAAGTGAAAACACATGTACCATTTTGACCTTGTTAGTGTTAACAAAAAACTAAGATTTAATGTAAAATGAATTGCGAAAGTAAAAGACATTGATTTAATGTAAAATAAACTACAATTAAAAAAAAAGACATTTTAAAATATAAAAAAAGTGCTTTAAATCCGTCAACTCGATTGAACTTTTAGTTGTAAAAGCAATGAAGACATGTAATTTGATTCAAAAGTCTCTCTAAAAGCTTTAAAGGTTTTTGCATGTGCTAGTTTTTCATTTAACATTGGCCCTTGTCCAAAGCCAATGGCATGTGAATGAGTGTTTTGGAGGGGAGTTAATAGGCGGTCACGCGCGAGGGAGGCCCGTCGAGCCGGCATGGCGGAAGTACGTGGGGGGAGGAGACGTTAAGGATTGGTTTTTGAAGGCCGACTCTGACTCTCTCTTCCCCCCCAACCCCCTCTCTCCTACCCACCTACACACACACACACACAAAAAGAAGCAGGCAATGGATCGGTCGTGATCTCAAGCTGAGGCAGCCTTTTGAAGATCCCAGGAGCTCGGGCATGGCCGTCTGGTTGCACGATCACAGACCCCTTGCCATTGCTTCAGCACTATAACAGTAATCACAATTCAAAGCTTGCCATTGATTCACCAGTATATCAGTGCGCTTCAGTTCACATCTTGCCAAGCCCCTGCTATCGGTTGTGCTGCGCCATTCCAAGCACAGAGAACCTGCGTTAGCTCCTTTCCGGAGCCCTATCTTGATCCTCAAGTGCAAATGCTGGAAGCACTTAGCTGGTTTTGAGCTGCATTGCGATCCCGAGATGCGGCGCCGTACAGATCCCAGACGTCAGCAGCGTAGGCGCTTCTCTCGGGCTGTCGTCGTTCTTTTCTTGGGCCTCGTCGCACTGTTGCTTCTCGCCTTCTTTGCACACCAGCAGCGGCCTTCCGCATCTGTATCGCATGAGCAGGTTCCCCCCCCCCCCCCCCCCCCCCCCCCCCCCCCGGCAATTTGTCGATCATGGAGATCTGCATTGATGTTGTATCCTTTGTGTAGATGTTTGCTTTTATCTTATGTCTAGTTGAACGCGGGTGTTTAGGAGGGGCCTTCATATGTTTACTTGTCAACCGAAACAAAACTTTCTAGGTAAAGAGCATGTTAGTGTTGATCCTTCCTGCTCAACTAAAATTTTCCACAGCTTTAAAATGCAACCATTTATCTGGCATGATGGTGCTTCTTTGAGCTGGCATTCCAGCTTTGTAGCATTATTTTGTTTTATGTGATACTAAAGATGGGCACAGCAAGCTAACAGGTAGGTCTATGCATATGTACCTGATATGGTAACACTTCTTTGAGCTGGTATTCCAGCTTTCTAGCTGTGTTTGGTCTTACATAATACTAACAATGGGCACAGCAAGCCATCAGGTAGGACTATGCTCAATGAAACTTTCTGTTTAAGAATAGATTTAACAGCATAGATTGATTCAGGGAAGGCAGGTAAAGATCTTAGAACACCAAATATTTCAGCCTGTTTCCTTATTATTTATCTCTGAGATAAGACTCACACACTTGGGGAGTGGGAGGTTTGCCTTGTCTCCAATGATTAGCCGAGAGCTCAAAGAGTGGGCAAGAGGGACATTGGCATTTTCCAATGCATAGGTACATAGGTAGGATAGCTCGTGAGCCACACGTGATAGAGCTTGATTTCATTGGTTACTCTACAAGGACCAATTGAGTGCTTTAGTGGGTAAGAGCCACTTACATGAACACTGCATGTGAATATAGGTGTCCAACCAAATGATATGTCTAGTGAGTCTCGAATCCACAACCTCACGAGTACGAGCATGAGCACGAGTGCTAACTACTATGCTATCATCTTTGGGACTAGCACAAGCTTATGAGCCCATATGATTCGAAATCCTCCCATTACAAGGTATCCCCCCTAGTGAACTTGTCCACTTGTGCATCAGCACAACTGAATGTGCAAGGAAAGATCTATAAGCTGCAGGTTGATCCCTCATTGTGCTCCTTGTGGTAGCATTTGGTAACCATGTGCTCCATGCACCTCTAGTGATCGCTGACTTCCTTGTCATTCTCCTAGCCCTGACCCTAAAACTCTAGGTCCAATATGATTTCAGCTGCATGTAAAGGAGATGCATTGATAACGGGCACCCCATGGTTTCACACACAAGCTACGGATCTCATCCTATTGATCCTCAGCTGACACTAGCTCATGTAGCCTTGTATCTCAATCATCCCATCCATTCCCTCATAGACCGTGCCAATAGATGGCTGCACATTATGCTAAAAAAGATGCTTCACACATTAAATCTTCATTAGCTCATTAAAACAACACCACAACTCAAATTTTACCAAGGTTTCCGTGTCCCCTAAGCAAACACCCAAACTTTGGGATGATCCACATTTATAAATAGGAGGCTACCTAGCCACTTAGTTCATCCCTTGTTTGTAGGTTTTTGGCCATCAGCTCTTCTTCCATTGGCTGTCTAGCCAATAGTGATTGCTGCCACATCATCAACAACCCTTGGCGCCTTGTCCATTGTTGTCGCCTATTGGCTCTAGTTGTTGGCGATCTAATTTGGGGCCATTAGAAAATTATGTTTATAGTTTGTGCAGGCTATGTTGTTGTCCAGTCTCCTGTAGAGTATCTTTCACCTTGCATTTAGACAAGTTATTAATGACAAGAAAAGTGAATTATTTTTGCATGAGATTCACTTTTTGGGCACATTGTATTGTATTCGTAAAAACCTTGCAAAGTTTGAGGCAATACACTCATGGCCACATTTGAGAAGTGTGTAGGAGATTTGTAGCTTCATGGAGGTGTGCTTTTACTACAGAAAGGATATGCACAACTTTGTTGCAATTGCATCTCCACTGCATGCTTTACAAAAGAAGAATGTACCATTTAGATGGATAGCATTAGAAATTTCAGCATTAGACAAGTTAAAGGAAAAGTTGACTTCAGATCTTGTGCTTGTGTTACATGATCTAAGGAAGTCATTTGTGGTTCAATGTGATGTATGTGGGATTATCATTGGGGCTGTTCTAATGTTGGAGGGCCAAGTTGTGGCTTATGAGAGCTGTTTTCTCCTGTGGTGCATAGAGGAATTTGTAGGTCTATGAGAAATAGCTCTTGGCTATAATTCATGCACTGTCTACATGGAAACACTATTTATTAGGGGTTGATTTCACAATGTAGATAGATTATCGGGTGTTGAGGTGTTTTTTGATGCAGACAAAGTTGTTAGAGAAGCATATGAGATGGACAAATTTTCTCTCTATGTTTCATATTCAGATTGTACACATTGATGTGGTGAAAAGAATATTATGGGTTGTGACTGATACATTGTCATATAAGCGTCAAATTTCAGCCGTTAGCATGGTTTATCACATAGTTGGATGCCATCAAGGATCAATGTGTTGTTGATTCAGATTTTGCAAATATATATGATCAGCTTTGCAATGGCCAGAGGCATGAGCACTTTTTTTTTTTGGCAAGTAAAATGTGGCTGATTATATTACTAAAAAAAACTGATTACAATAGAGTGCTCATGCTCAACAGACTAGTTGGAGCTGATGCAAAGTCACCAATACATTATGTATACAAGCCTCTTAAGGCGGTTTGGGGGGGATGGGGGCAAGAAGCCATGGGGGGGGGTATATTGCCAAACTGGGGCTGCTTGCCTGCATCACGAAGAATAGACCCTGGCCGCCCCAAGTGTGCATGAAGTGACCTCGGAGCTCCTGACGAGCCCTGGACTTGCCCTGCACCTTGTCCCATTGGCCGTAATGGTAGTGGATGATGGAGGTCCAAAGCTATGCTAAGGTCGCATGTGCTGAAAGTCTCTCTCCGGAGAAAGACACTTGACACCGCGCCTTCCAGATATACCATCGAGTAAGACTTCGTATGATCTCCTATACCTTTGAGCAGTTTGTTGTGGGATCCAGTACCTGGCGAATGGGTAGAGCCTCCGAACCGACCACTGCGCACGACCCTGTCTCGATAATGAATATCGTATCCTGCATCCGAGCCTCATACAAAAGGTGATAGCCTTGGTTGATTGCCTGCCAACAGAAAGCTCCCCATGAGATACATCCAAGGCTGGGTGCTATACGGCGAAGGATGTGGCATGCTCCTCTCCACACGAGCTGAGCCTCCTCACATGACCAAAGGCAGTGCTTTGGGGTTTCCAGAGGCTGTTGTGTGCATTGCTTACAATCTCCCTCCTGCATCTGGGCAAGCCAACTTCCACCGCCAAGTCTCCATGTGCCGCTAGCCATAAGAAGTACGACACCCTCCTCGGCCTCCAGCTATCCCATAGGCGGCGCCAGAAGGTTTGTCGGAAGGGCTCCGTGATGCTGTGCTCCACCCAATGCCCGCTACGTGACGACGCCCAGTCCATATCCTCCTGCATCAGTACATGTCTGCCAATCCTGGTAGTGTACTCTAGGAACCTGGGTGGCTTCTTGGCGACCGCAGAGGTCTGCCATAGCCACTCTCATGGATCCCACTCTAGCTCATCAAGTGGTTTGCCCTCCCAAATCCAAAGGTGTCACTCCCTGAGCTCCTTCCAAAAAAGAAAGGGGTCCAGTTGCCATGTCTTCCCTTGAAGGCCCACCATTGAATTCTTCTCCACGAAAGGGCGGCAATCCCCTCATCCTGCTGCACTCTATCAAGGGCCAGATGTCCCCCCTCTTGAACCACTAAGAAAGTCCCCTGCGGGGTGCCACCCACTCTACCTGCTACCTGAAGGGGGATGCCTGCTAGTGAAAACCTAGCTGCTCATACCTCCCCGAGCTCTATCGGCTCTCGTATCGGGGGAGCAAGCCACTTTGGAGATATTGCTGCGTCTATCTCCCTTCTCCTCAACTCCACTCCTCTTTGGTAGCCTGATACTCGTTGTATCACCTCCTTGTCCTCCATCCTGTACACCTCCCGCCATGTCCTGATGGTATGAGCCGGGCCGGCCTCCCACCCAGCCCATTGGATGTGGGGGTGTTCACCTATCTATGCCCCTTCTTGAACTTTGACCTGGGGGTTCCAGATCATCAACTGATGGTCTATTTCCTCTTGGCAGCCTGAGGGGCTCTGGATTAGGGTCTTTCGGAGACCTTGCTACACACTGAGTAAGCTTGCGAAGGAAAGGTGATCTGGGAGGGGTGATTAGGGCAGATGTGAAGATCCATCTCAGGGACGGCCTCCACTCACTGCCAAGCCTCGGTCTACAGTCTTGAAGGCCCTCCTGCAATAAGACCTTCCAGGTCTGCTTGCCTGGTGTGAGACCGCGCACAACTAGCTTGCCCAAGAGGGCCATACTTTGATACCACTACGCATGATGAGGAAAAGCACCAACATGAGGCGATGTACCAGGCCGTCGCTAGGAGGACTTGGTTAACCACCAGGGTTTGTCTGGCTAGTGAGAGGCGAACCGTGCTCCAGTAGGTCAGTTTCCTCTGAATAGAATCAAGGACAGGAAGAAATTGCTAGGCAGGAGTGATGTCGAGTCAAGGCCGGAACCCTACGTACCGGACGGTCTGCCCTCTGTTCACCCATCTAAATCCCAGGTGGACACCCCTCTCCGTACTGGAGTCTGGGTCTGTGAGGAAACCAACCGGCTTTCGCCAGTTGATTTTCGCTTCCACTGCAGAGCAGAACACGTCAAGAGCCAGTCTCACTCTCTCCAGCATCAACTCATCGTCCTCTATGTTGAGGGCTGTATCATCTGCGTACTTTGAGTCTAGTAACTCAGTCTCCTCTCTCACTGGAAGTCGGAGGCCGCGTAATCCACTCACGTGACTTGAGGAAGTGAGACATCGCCTTTGCGAAGAGTAGAAACATGTATGGGGCCAAGGGGAAACCCTGTCGAACCGATCTCTCTAGCGAAATTTCTCCCCTCACCTTTCGCCTATGAGAACCCTGCTGGTGGCTGATCCGTACAGGGCGGAGACCCCACGAATCCAAGCCTGGGGGAATCCCAACCTCATCGTGGTGCCCTCTAGGAAATCCCAGTCCACCCTGCCATAAGCTTTCTCAAAATCCAAGAGTAATACGGCCAGTCTCTGTCCACTGTGCTGAGCCCACTCTGTTGCCTCAAAGAAGGTAAATACATTGTCTAGGGTGCTCCTATCATCCTGGACAAAGCCTGTTTATGTGTCATGGATGATGTCTGGAAGCACGGGGTGTAGTCGCCTACCAATCATCTTTGCCAGTGCCTTATAGGCCACTGACAATAAGGTAATCGATCTCCACTAGGAGAGCTCCAACCGGTCTCCCCCTTTGGGGAGAAGATTGATGAGGCATGCTGAGAGACTCCCTGGCATGTGTCCTGAAGTGAAAATCTCTTGGAAGGCCCTAAGTAGGGGGTCCTTCACCACTTCCCAGTAGGTAGTGAAGAAGGCCTTAGAGAGGCCATCCTCCCCCGGGCATTTTTGCCCATCCTGTGTATGGCCTCCTCTAGTTCCTTCTTTGTGAAGGGGGACTAGGAGGGAGTGTCCCATCTCCTTTGTGATGAGGAACAAGATGTGATCCCATACCTGCTGTCTATATCTTTGTTCTCTAGCTGAAGTTGTCTCCTGCTAGAAAAGGTGCATGTAATACTCGGTGGCAATCTCCATCACCTCGTTTGGGCTAGAACGGGTCCTCCCATACTGATCCCGAAGGCTGCGTATTTGCTCTCCTGCGGTGCGGGGCTGGTGCACCTGGAAGAATTCCTTGCACATTGTGTTCCCCTTTCGCGCCCAGAAGGCTGCTGAGGTTCGGAATGAGAACTCCGAGCGCCTGTCTTCTAGGCTAGCAATGGCTGCTTGCGCGCGCACCTCCTGCGCGTGGAGGGTGGGATCCCGCGGTGCCTCCTGCAGTAATCTCTGTGTGGCTGCAAGGTCCTGCCGGAGTGCTCTCTCCTCCTTGCATTGCTGCCCGGTGTGTATGGCTGCCTCTTGGCAAATTCTGCTCGACTCGGCTAAGACCTCTGCAACCCCCTTTGCTATCCGGTCCCTTCTGTTCCACTCTCTGGTCCAAATCTGCTCTATTTGTCTCGTCACCTCCTCCCTCCTATAGATCGAGTGAGGGATCCGACAAGATCGTGTGTCTAGGGCGGATGCTGGGGGGTCATGCGTCAGGAGAACCGGGCAATGATCGGATAATGTGGTGTCTGCCCAACTGCTCAACCTGGCCTCCACGAGAGTCTCCCCACTCTCCCACATAAAACCTATCCAGCTGCTCTAGCAGGACTCCACCTAGCTGCCTGTATCCGCAAGAGAAGTCCAAGGACCTCTCCCTCTTGTGGAAGGCAGGGTCTCTCCAAGCATCACATGCTCCGACTACAAGCAAAAAGATCTCTCATGCCTCTTGCTCTTTCCCAGCCATGCCCTGGTAGTTTCTGCCTCTACCTTGCTGGTCTTCCAAAGCCTCCAGGTTGTTGAAATCTCCTCCAACGATCCAGGAGTCCAACTCTAGGAGTTCATCTGCGATCTCCACCCAGAACCTGCTGCGTGCCTTAACCTCCGTAGGGGCATAGACATTGAGGACTCCAATGCACGAGTCCCCAATATCCAATTTGATCCATAGAGCCCTTCTTGCCACTATCGTCTCGTGGTCTCGTACAAAGGCAGTGAGACTCGGGCCAATAGAGATGCATACGTCTCCACTCCTACCGTGGGCACCTATGGTGTGCTCCCAGTAAGTGTGCGAGCTGCTCGGAAGTACCTTCCCAACCCGTTGGGCCTAGGTGGGGGTGAGCTTGTGCTCTTGCAAAAGTAGGATGTCGATCCGTCCAGCAAGGCAGGCTGTAGCTCCTGCCGAACAATCAACTTCCTGGAACCACGTGCTCCACTGTAGTGGAGACTATTCACGTTCCAGGATGCAATGTGTAAGCTCATGGGGAAACCTGTGACTGATCGAGCAAGCATCTGTTCAGTGTGGATGTTGCTGATGAGGAGAGACTGTGAGGCATGCAAGTGCGCTTTGTCGCCGGTCTGGATGGTGAATTCCAATCCCCCATGGTGGACCTCGGCGGGTGGACCATAGGGGTGATAGATGCTCTAGGTAGTACTATCAGTGCATCTATCAACCATGCTGAGAATCGCGACTTTGTGCCGGGGCCACTCGATCACGTCCCTTGGAGCTCTCGACTATGGGGGGGCTCGAAAGATAATGCTCAAGTGTGGGACTTCGGCACTGGCACACCGGTTCATGTCCATCATGCAACTAGGCCACTGTTGTGCAAACAATGCTAATTCTTCATCTCCCATCCACTGGGAGATGTGATTTGCCACCTGACTCTTCAACTTCTCAATCTGTGTAGTTGTCCACTCCCCTGAGTGAGAGGACTGAAGAAAAAAGGCGTAGTTTGGTCCATCCGATGGTGCTAGTAGATGGACCTTGCCCTTCCTTGACTTACGAACCACAAAGATCCCCACCTCTAGAGGTAGTGGAAACTCTCCGTGCTCCGCAACTCTTAGGTAGGACCATGGGCCATTGCGGAAGAACTCCTGTGGCAAGAGCTGTGTTTGTTTCGGGAAGGTGTGGCAGGGGCGGATGAGCTGGTGGCTGTGTGGGAGGGGGAAGACTGCTGGTGTGCGGAGGAGGTAGGTGTATGTGGCTCATCACCTCGTGTGGGAGGAGGGGGGGGGGGGGTGGGGAGGGGGGCGGTTACCTGAACCCGGTGCTCGGTAGGGGCGGTGGTGGGGGGGAAGAGGATCGAGGGATGGTGGGATGGACGGAGATGCATGGCGGGTGTTGGGGGGGGGGTGGTGGCCCTGGAGAGGGAGGGGGTGTGGGCCAAGGTTGGTGGGGGGGGCATAGGATGTTGGGGGTGGGTGGGTGAGGGGATTGTGGGAACTCAGGCGAGGCGGTCTGTGGCGCGGGTGAAAGATGTGGGGGGCTGCGGTCCTGCTGGGTGGGAAGGATGGGGGGGGGGGTTGTGGAGTGCTTTGCCAAGGGGGAGTCGCTCGCCCACCTGCACCCTACTGACGAGGTTGGGTCTAATGAGCTGATACGCCCCCCTTGCTGTCTCCCTCTTTGTCGTCTCTGGACCCGAGTAAAGCCGTTGGCGTCCACCTGCGGACCTGTTGGCTGTCTGATGCCCAAAATCATGGCAGCGCAGGCATTGCTCTGGTTGCCCAGTCACAATGACCTGCTGCGTAAGGGAATGCCTACTTGTCTCAATCTCTAGGAACTGTGGGATATTCTTGACCTCTTTTAGTGCCACCTGTATCTTTGGAACTCCTACTACTGTCACTGCATTCGTGAAAGACGCGGGAAGGGCAGTGCCAAAGAGCTGTCCAAAGTCTTCCACCAACTGGCGATACTCAATCGCCAGGCCGGGGAAAAGAAGGGTGATCGGGTGCCGAAGAAACCTGTTGTGGAGTGCAAATGCCTCCACAGTACAGCCATTGTACCAAGGGACCATGTATATGATCCCATTTGTGGACGCATATGGTGCATTGGCGAGTAACTCGCGAGTTGCATCCGTCGAATTGAGCCAGACCATGAAGATCCCTTGGCCCAGTAGGACCGCCTCCACAATCTGCGCTATGCCGATGCGCAGCGTGGAGTGAAGCCAATCCCAAAGCTGGGCCCTAGCTGGGGAATGTTCTACCACTTGACCATAAATCGCTGTTTCCATTAGCTCCAGCTCCTTAGTTCGGACGGCTAAGAGCTGCTCCTCAGAGAGGACTACGCGCAAGGTGTTTGACTAGGGGGCACTCGCAGAGTGCACCGGCGTTTGACTGGAGGTTTCCATTGGGCATCCCTTCTAAGAGAACTACCAATCACGACGCGATGCTACTTGAGGGGGGTGAGTTGTTGCAGATAGAGGGAGCAACTGGAGGGTGGGGGGGATCAATGGCGAGAGGGGGGGGAAACACTGCTGTTTTTGATACACTGTAGACGGGTCCGAGGTTGCGGATGGGGGAAGCGTGCCCGGGGGGGGGAGATCTGGAGCAGAAGGTAGCTTGGGGGAGGGGGGACAGCGAATTGTCTAGGCGGGAGGGGGGAAGTCTCGCCTGGGTGGATTGGCCGGGGGGGGGGGGGGGCAGTCATGCCTGGGTGGACAGGCAGGGGGAAGTGCCAAGCAGGGCGAAATAGATAGTTGCGTGGGCAGCCAGAGGCAGGGGACAGATGTCCAAGCAAGGGGCAAAAACGGTTAGGTGGGGCAGAAACGGGGGGGGGGGAGGGGGGAGAAAAGAGGCCCGCGATCTGGGGGGAGGCGCGAACAGGTGGAGTGAGGGGCGTGATTCCGAGTGAGGGGTGGGTGTGATTAGGTGGAGGCGAAGGGCGTGATCTAGACTGGGGGGGCGGGCACGATCAGACGGAGTGGGGGGGTAGCGCCGAATGTCGTGACGGTGCTGAGCTTGAGGCATGAGCACTTTGTGCTTAGAGATGGTTTTTTGATGTTGCATGGATGAATGTGTATCACAAAGCAGTTGAGGTCTAGAGTAATCACGGAGTGTTATAGATTGATACCATAATCAAAGCAATGGAGCATTTCTTTTATTGGCCAGCTCTCTGAGATATGATGTAGAGTAGTTTGTCAAGACATGTATCGTATGTCAGAAAGTGAAGCATGATAGGCAAAAGATGCTGGGTTTGTTGCAGCCCTTGCCTATCCTAGATAGGCCTTGACAGAGCATTGCTATGGACTTTACCTTTGAGCTTCCTAGGACACCTACAGGGAATGATGGGATATGGACTATCATTTGTAAGTTTAGCACTTGCAATTCTTCCAATTTCAGTTGTTAATTTTCTTTTTCAATACCTCTAATTGTTGGCATAGGTCCCAACGTGGATGCTAAACCCTAATTCTTGTTGCGGTTAGGCCTCGGTGACATAAGTTGTTACAACATTTGCCTTTGACTCTTACTGTTTCCTTGGGGTCTTGGGCGTGTTACTGTGAAATACTTGCTTGCACATCACATGTGTATCTCAACATTGCACATGTGATTATTAAATTAATCAATGTCTCTAGCATAAGCAAAGCATTCAAAAATTTCACATTCCTATGATAGACCATAAGGTCCTCGTGTTATCGGCTCTTTCCTAGGATTAGAAGCTCATTAGGGACAACTATTGCAATTGGCGGGTAATGATGCTTGCCATCTCGGAGTTGTATGATTTGGTGGAGCTCGTGATCAAGGCTATAGACCATCCTACAGGTTGTGATGCCTCCAAGCTTTCTGTTGATGAGAAAGTTGAGTTGGTCTAGGCAGAGACACATTGGGATAAATTGAATGCCCCCATTTGCTCTTGTCTTTCTCTCGCACTTCAATCATTATAGCTCACATTGAGTATTTGATAGTTGTTGGGAGATATGACTAGACTTAGAGCAGTTGTACAATTTAATGATTGTGATCAAGTAGGTGTCTTTGGACGTAGAGATTAGTTTGCTTCCATATAGGAGCATGCCAATAGGCTTGGGCAATTGCAAATGCAGGGAAGGTGATTACCTTAGAGAACACGTCGATAACTCTTCTTTTGTAGTTACCACCCTGATTTAGTACATTCTATTCCGCCTTGATTGCTTCAGGGTGGGCAGATACCCTTAGGTGGGAGGTGTTGGTTTTGATGGCGTATATCCTTGGTGGAATTGCAAGCTATATCCCATGAACACCTATTTCTTGGAAGCTGGCTCAAACTTGTCTTTATATTTCTTCGGGATGTGAACATAGATATTGTGATAAACTCCAAAAGCATCAAAACATGCCCCGACACCAAAAACACAGCATAACACGGTGTATCACGCCCCTTGGAACTCATCATGGCACCATAACTCGACATATCATAGCATAACACGCTTTTCCCAACTTGTCACAGCACAGCCCAACGCGACACGGAGGTCGACATGGAAGGTAACACATCACGGAAGGTAACGCAACACGGCCCAGCGCCGACGCGGTTCAGCAGTCCACCATGTTATCTCCCCCTATCAGGCAGGGAATTCCTCATGTCACTTGATATTTCTTGGTGCTTACGCAAGGACGCACCCCTGAAACCCTTCACGGTAGCACAACACCCCACTCACCTCTCGCCCCATGAAAAAGACTACCCATCCCCCTCACTCTCACTGTTTGCACTCACCATCCCCACTCACCTGTTCCTGGGGGAAGCCCCGAGCCACTTAACCATGCCCAAGCGACACGCACTACGGCCCCATGCCGCGACGCGCCCAAGGAGAGCCAAGCCTCGAGTAGGGTACCTCCCCTATACACACCCCCCCTACAAAAACTCGAAGCCCACTTCGAGTTGAGTGACTACTAAGAGTTTGTTATTTACAGGAGTAAACCTGACACTCATACCTAGATTCAAAAAAGTGAAGGTAACTATACGAATGCCCCTACTTAGTTATGCTCTCAAGTGTATTTACAAGCTTCCGTCGGGATGCCGCCACCTTATTGAGTTTGCCAATGCTAAAGCGTGGTGTCGGCATCGCGAACTTCTTCGTCGGTTGAGCCCTTTATGGCTGGATCTTCCTTTGAAGCTTTACTGGATGATATTGTGGTGATATGCTGTAAGGCCACGTACCTCTTTGCTCTTCTTGCCCTGTCCATAGCACCGGCATGAAGTAATCCTCGGCCCCGCGGCTTAGATCGGCGTGGTATGCATGTGCCGTTGGCCTTTTTCTCTTCTTCAGCCGTGGATCGTCTCTTCACGAAAACAGAGTGACGTCTTGCGCGAAAAGCTCGATCCCATCTTGCCGCGCCATCCTTTGTTTTCCTTCTCTTAGTTGAAGTGCCCTGTTTGGCACGGATCTTCGGGAGTCCACCTGCAAAATGTATAGCTCTTACCTGAGATGCTGTATGCCGTTGTGCTCTTCTAGCGAGGTCCATTGTCCCCACATGGTTTCTCCTTCTTTGATCGTGCTTGGCTAGATTTGACTTAACTGCCCAGGCTTGTCGAAGCCCTTTGCGACGGCCCTCTCTGGCCCGATCTATCTCGGTGATGCGCACAAAAATGCAGAAGCCATTGCTATAAGGTTGCCATGCTGCACCGGCTTGCACTAGAAGGCCCTGCTTGGCCAAATTGAGCTGGGTCACGTGCATGTAAGTTAGAAGGGCTTGATGAAGGCCATCAAACCGTCTAGCTTGCAGCACGAGGGCCATCTCTCTCGCTGTGTCCACCTCGAAGTTGCCTTGTATGGCCTGATATTGCAAGTAAGAGCAGAATAGCTTGCACAAGGCGACACGCGGGGTTGCTGCATACCGTCTTGCCCTCACAGCCAGATCCATTTCTCTGGCTGTAAGTGTTGGCCTTTTCTCGCCGAAATAAACCTCATGAGCCCATGTTGAGACCAAGCCTTCACACTTGGCCTCGGCAGCTGAGTTGGGCTCTTTGTTGAGCCGAATCTGTCTTTGAACCTCTGGAGGGTGAAGCCTCCGCGCAACTTGTTTGGCTCGATCATGAAGCCATCCGACTACGATGACGTCACCCAGCAAGTTGCAGCCCTTTGGCCCTGCGACCAGAATGGGCTTGAGTGCACAAGTAGACTTCAAGATTGGAGTAGATTCCGTGAAAGACGCTCTCATCCGAAGCGCAGGGTCCCCAGCTTCGTGCAACTCCACAACTTGAGTTTCATTACAAAGAATCCACTCGTCACTATCTGTCCACACAAGGGGCACCCCAATACCCCTATCTGCTTTGCTGTGTGAGGGCTTGTCTCCCTCGAAATCAGCCGATGTAGCCTAGTCTTGTTGCTCATTGGTTTCGTAAGAATGTACATGTATCTCCTCACTAAAGCGTACCTGATTCCCCTTTCTCACTGACTTAGTCTTTTGCGATTCTGGGGTCGACTCTATCATCTCCCCCTCCACCCTGGACCTTTCCACAGCATTGTAGTCAACTTGCTCTTCAGCACACGCCTTTGTCTTCACCCCTTTCTCTATATAGCCCTTCCCTTCATCGCACGTCCCGCTAGTCTCACTGCCTATATCCTCCATCCACTTATTACAACACACGGCCGTTTGTTTATACTCGCGGCGCACGAGTTCCTCAGCCCCTCCTGTCTCCCTGATCTCCACCTTCTCCCCAACCCATTCGGCACATTCATTTAGACTCGCGGCTCCACGAGTTTGGTCTGCCTCTTCCATACAACATACGGCCGTTTCTTTAGACTCGCGGCTCACGAGTTCTTTTGCCCCTCTTGTCTCCCTGATTTCCACCTTCTCCTCAACCCATCCGGCACATTCATTTAGACTCGCGGCTCCACGAGTTTGGTCTGCCTCTTCCATACAACACACAGCCGTTTCTTTAGACTCGTGGCTCACGAGTTCTTCCTTCACCTCCTTTTCTCCACACACGGCCATTTGTTTATCCTCGCGGCTCACGAGTATTATGCCTTCCCCTTCAACCTTCTCTCCACACCCGGCCGTTTCTTTATCCTCACGGCTCACCAGTATTGTGCCGGCCGTTTGTTTATCCTCGCGGCTCACGAGTACTTTGCCATTCTCTTCATCCTGTCCTCCACACACGGCCGTTTCTTTATCCTCGCGGCTCACGAGTATCATGCCATTCTCTTCAACCTCTCCTCCAGTTTGTCGTTCAGCACCTACAGTTCTTCTTTTAGCTCAAATTTTTTAGCTTTTACTCCATTCAACCTTCTTTCCAAATCCTGCTCCTCCCCCTTTGAAAATCCTTATCCACTCTTCAACCATTTCACCTTCATTGCCCACAAAATCTTGCGTTCATCCTCACAATCATGCCATCTTGCCAAAATTTTGTGTTTTGAATCATACAAATTCTCAATTCTACACTTTTCAGCTTCGTTTCGTGCTTTTTCCATTTCATTTTGGTCACTTTTCACTCTTTTCCCACTTTTCTTGCGTTTTCCCATTTTTTGAAATTTTTATGAATTTTTGAAATTTTTTGAATTTTTTATGATTTTTTTGGATTTTTTTTGAATTTTTGCCTTTTTTGTCCCTCCCTCGCCTCAGGACGTCTCCGATGCGTCACGGGGGTCCTGCTCTGATACCAAGTGTGATAAACTCCAAAAACATCAAAACATGCCTCGGCACCAAAAACACAGCATAACACGGCGTATCACGCCCCTTGGAACTCATCATGGCACCATAACTCGACATATCATAGCATAACACGCTTTTCCCAACTTGTCACAGCACCGTAGCACGGCACAGCCCAACGCGACACGGAGGTCGACACGGAAGATAACACGTCACGGAAGGTAACACGACACGGTAACGCGACACGGCCCAGCGCCGACGCGGTTTAGCAGTCCACCATGTTATCTCCCCCCATCGGGCAGGGAATTCCTCATGTCACTTGATATTTCTTGGTGTTTACGCAAGGACGCACCCCTAAAACCCTTCACGGTAGCACAACATCCCACTCACCTCTCGCCCCATGAAAAAGACTACCCATCCCCCTCACTCTCACTGTTTGCACTCACCATCCCCACTCACCTATTCTTGGGGGAAGCGCCGAGCCACTTAACCATGCCCAAGCGACACGCACTACGGCCCCATGCCGCGACGCGCCCAAGGAGAGCCAAGCCTCGAGTAGGGTACCTCCCCTATAGATATCACACTCGAACACCCTAAAATGAGAAACATTCGGCTTTTGACCAAAGTAAGCCTCAAAAGGGATCATACCAACTACAATTGATGTAGGGGATCAATTAAGGATGTGGACAATGGTGGCCATTGCTTTGGCCTATAGACATTGAGGTGTATGTTGATGCTTTATCATAGTTCATGCCATCTCGATCACATTGCGATTCTTCCGCTTCAATTTGCCATTCCCTTGAGGGGTATTTGTATTGGCAAACTCCTAATGAATGCCATGATTTGCACAAAAACAAATTAGCTCTTGGGAGACAAACTCCCCTCCATTATCAGAACACAGGGACTTGAATTTCTTGTCAGACTTGTTCTCTTAAAAAATCAACCAATTCTTAAAATGTGAGAATACTCCTGACTTTACCACTAAGAAATACACCCATGTCATCCCACTAAAATCATCAACAATTAGCATATAGTACAAACTCCCCTTATGGGACTTCATCCTCATTGGTCCACATAAGTCAATCAAAACAAGCTCCAAGGGCTCATTAGCCCTCTTGAGAGCTTTACTTAGATTAGCATCTCTATGCTACTTGCCATGAATGCAAGATACACATGGTAGATGACTCACCCCAATCTCTAGCAATCCACACACTGGCTAACCACAAGTTGCCTTCCAAAGGTACTCATAGTTGAGATAGCCAAACTGAGCATACCAAATCTTAGTTTGAGTTTGTGAAAAAAGAAGAGAAGAAATGGCAGAAGAAGACCACACCTTGTAGACTCCATTCTCCTCATGCCCTACACAAAGAACCTGTTGAGACACTCCATCAAGAACTTTGAAGGAGTATCAAATTGGAGTGTCAAACCAAGAGTACAAATCTTGCCCTTTGAAAATGGATGATACCCTAGACCCGACATATAGAGCACCTCTGATGTGTGAGCATGACCTTGCCCATCCAAAATGAGCTGCATATCACCCTTGCCTTTTGATCGGGACTAAAGAATTGTCACCTATGAGAATTTGCCCATGCATCGGATGCATACAAGTAATACCATTTGAAAAAGGAGTCATGTGGCAAGAGGCACAACTATCCACAATCCACTCATGAGATTGTGGGGCCATTATTGCAGCATCAGTGGTGGCTGTCGGAGGAACATCCTCTATCAACTCCAAATGGAGAAAGGCAGTCAATGAAGGAGCAACAACTGCTTCCAAGTTCTTTGTAGTCTTCTTCTTCTTGGTGTCCTTGTCCTTGTTGATGCAATCATTCTTCCAATGATTTGTCTTGCCATAGATGTGGCAAGTGGACTCCTGGGGTTTGTCCTGTTTGGACTTCATATCCTTCTCCTTTTGGTTATTGTTCTTCCCCTTTTGTTGGAAAGATTAGCCTATTAAAGCCTCCAAATTGGAAGTGTTCTAACCTTTGAGTTATTCCTCTTGGTCCTAGACCATCAAAATCAATTACTTCTAGTTAAGGGTCTCTATCCGCCTTGAAGCAATCAAGGCAGAATAAAATGCACTGGATCGGGATGATAATTGGGACAAAAGAGTTACTGTCATGTCCTTCAAGGTAATCGCCTTCCCTGTGTTCTGGATTTGCACCTGCAATTATTGAAGCTTATTGACGTACTCCCACATAGAAGAAGACTCATTAGGACTCAATCCTCATCTGAACCTTTGGAGACACCTACTTCATCACGATCATCCAATTGTACATTTGATCTAAGTCCAACCATATGTCTCGAGCCATGGTCAAGTGCTCAATGTGAGCAATGACGGCTGGAGTGCAAGAGAAAGAGAGAGGAAAGAACGAATGCTGGCCTTCAATTTGTCCCAATGTGCCTGTACCTTCATCAATTCAACTTTCTCATCTACAAAAAGCTTGGAGGCATCATGGGCTGTAGAAGGGTCTATAGCCTTGGTCATGAGCTTTGCCATATCATAGGACTCCAGTATGGCAAGCATCATCACGTACCAAACGCAGTAATTCTCCCCATTAAGCTTCTAATTTGAATGAAGAGCCAGCAACACAGGGACCTTATGGTCCATAATAGCCTGAAACTCCATGTCAAGTTTAGTCAACATTGTAAATGAAATGACCCGCACAAAAACAAGGGCAGCCCCCTCTGACTCTGTGCACAGTGCCAGTGCTTGCTAGGGCTTCCTCCTCTCGTCCTCAAAGAGTTTCACTTGTTGAACATGATGAAAACTTAAAAATCTGCTCTAAAAGGGTCAAAACACAGCCTTTCTCCTTCACAAACAGCAAAATCCTGCAGCAAATCAGCAACTTTGCTTGTTTTCTACACTTCCATGCTTGCTTCAGCCTTGTGTCAATGTGGAGCCCTCCTGCTTGCCCTCAAACACTGAAAACTCAGCCTTGTGAATGCACCTGAAATTTCCTCTTCAGATCTGCCCACGATCAATCAGCCCTTCTACACTGCCCTAGTACTATGTCAAAGTGCAGCGAATGCAGAAGTGTATGACCTGATTGAGAGAAAAGAGTGAACACACACACACACACACACACAGAGAGAGAGAGAGAGAGAGAGAGAGAGAGAGAGAGAGAGAGAGAGAGAGTAGAACGAATAAATCTGCAATGAAGAATGCTCAATAAGAAAGCAGATGTGTACACGGGTGCAGTGTGTATGTCTGTGTATCTCTCAACCTCAAAGACTCATTACCTGTGCTCCTTGAAGTCTGCAAAAAGAATACGTGTGTGTGCTCACTGAGTGGCCAATAAATAGTTAAGAAAATGGGGGAAAAATATGGCAGGTCAGCCAGCCAAATCTGGCCGACTTACCAAATTTGGCCATCCCCCACTAAATCTGGCCCAAATGCTGGACAGAAATGAATGCAATCTGCCCTGCCATAATTGTGAAGACTTGTCAGCAGCCACGTTGCACAAAACTGCCCAAAAACTAGCACTGGTTGGAAGATGCCCAAACTAATAGGAAAAATGTATAACTCCACCCAAGAGAACTAATTGCACCAATTGTAACTTGAGAATGCTAGTCCAAGGGATGACTAAATCTCTAACACTTGCCTTCTTATCTACGCCCACCTGTCCCACCACATGCCTAGCATATGAGAGCACATGTATGTTGGCAGAGCCTAAATGCATCATCACCAATCTCCCCTCATGGGAATAGACTAGGAGCAAAGACTCTTCTCTATCTCACCTTCCAACATGAACCTCAAAGGCAAACCAGCCCCAAGACTTGAACATGCTAAACTTCATCAATGCATATAGAAAGCCACACTCATGGCCCACTACACCTACATATGGATGAAGCTAACATGTCCCATCTCCACCATCCACTTACACTCACCTTCTAGTACTAGGTCATGAAGGATGACAGTAGCACTAGGGATAGAAGACCAATTCTATTGTCACCATGACCTAGCCTAGATGACCAAAATCTAAATTGAAATCAAAGGATGATGAAGCGTCGATAGAGTCCATGGTCTTCTTCTCCTTCTCCTTCTCCCGCTAGCTTCTTGCAATCCTTATGGAGGTGCCTCTTCTTTCCACAAAGCTAGCATTATCCCTTCTTTGTCTTCTTCACATTATCCCTCTTTGAAGCAGCCAAGCCTCACTCATGATGGCTGCCAAAATATGATAGCAGCCTCCCTTTAAATCTCAAGGCAAATTCATGCACCAATAACATGGAGGTCATGTGTTGATCTAGCTAGAGTGATAGATGTCTAAGCTCATAAGACATTCTCTCCACCATCAAACTCCAGAGCACTTTATGAAGGATCCCCACCAAATGAGCTTCAAGTATGGTTAATTGCATGTTGTGAAGTTGATCCTAAATGTGTCACTCACAGTATGAATGACTAGATAGTATTAGTAGACTCAAACCAGATAGTCTACAATTGGCCACAGAGGGTAATAGCTCGTGAGGTCAATGGAGCCTCGTACGTGAGCTGAAGCGTCAACCAACAAGAGATATCCCATAAGAAGTATCTGCCAATAGGACTTCATTTGAAATACAATGAAGGAACCTCGAGAGCGCTTTGACATCCCAACTAGATGGATGAGGGGAGAGTCATCACAAGGATGAGAGCATGTTGTGAAGTTGATCCTTAATCTATCACTGACAAAATGAATGATTGAATCCTATTGGTAGACTTCAACTAGATAGTTTGCAATTAGCCATCAAGAGTAATAACTTGCATGGTTGATGGAGCCTTGTGCATGGGTTGGAGCTTTGACCAAAGCTTCAACCAAACTTCACGAGATGTCTCACAAGAGGTAACTGTCAATAGGGCTTTCTTCAAAATATAGCGAAGGAGCGTCTGTACACTTTGACCTCATCTATATCCCAATCTAGGACTACTTTCTCAAACTCATCTTCATCCCAATTGGATGGACGACGAAAGGGTTGTAGGGGATGCAAGGTAGAGCTTATAACAATCTACCAGGGTGCTTTTGCACAAACAGGGCTTTCATCATTGCACTCCCAAGTTAGAGACTCCAAGCATTCAAGCTTGTCGTCATTGTTACGGCACTAAGAAGCCATTGATAGATGAGATGAAGAGAAGATAAGTAAAGGCTTTAGAGAGAATACCTAGGGCACTTATTGTTAATAAGCCCAAAAGCACAAGTTCAAACATTCAAGCAAGAGATACAAGTTCAAACCACAAGGCAAGAGAGAAGAAGATCAAGTGAACCAAGTGTAGCGAGATTTGGCACAACAACCAACACATATGAACCTTCCTTGAGGTGTAATTTAGGTAAAAAATGCCACCATAAATTGAAAAACACACCCACTTCTGACATGGTATCACACGTCCATGTTCATGCTCTAGGTCCTGTTTTCTAATGTGGACAGCCTGCCCTCACACCTACCTACTGGATGATCATCCTCTTAATGTCTATTGCAGCCTAGGTGACCTGTCCCTGCTGCAAATCAGCCTAATTATCTGCCCCTGAAATTTGTGTTTTAATGTGCAGCTATTGCCTTTCTGCATTTTATGCTTGTGCAGGCTGGGCAACTGGTTTCTCAGCCTTTTGAAAGTGTTTCTTGAAATGCTCCAGCTATGGAAGAGAGAGAAACGAGAGATGCTGATAGTGAGTGAGCGGAAGCAAGAGAGTAGAGTCAGTCTACTTGTTGAACTCAAAGATAGAGTGAAAGTACAACACTAATTTGGGTCATAGGTTGACCTAACCAGCCTTCCACCAACTAACTAGACTTAGGTTAACCTACTCTAGTCCCTAGTATCACCACTTTAATGTCTAAAGATAGTAGGTACACACACACACACACACACACACACACACACACTACATTGACACTTTAATAAGTGTCTACACATTCTAACACCCCCCTGCAGTGCCAATGTGATAAAGAATGATCAATCACCAAGGGGTAATAAGTTCAAGGAATTCGAAAAGCCTCATTTCATGTGGTAATGATTTGGTGAAAATGTTTGCAACATTTTCCTATGTGGGTATAGTCATCAAGCATCTCTCCTGCATAGCATCTCTCTCTAACATAGGATTTCGTGCCATTGCAATAGCACTCTAATTGTCAAAAAGAATGGGTGTAGGATCCTCCAATGATATACGTAGATCAGCCAACAATATACACAACCATACACATTTCACTATTGCTGTGAAGGCTGTCTTGTACTCAGCCTCACAAGACGAGGTAGCCATTGTAGGCTATTTCTTACTTAGCAGCCATGAAATGCACGAGCAACCCAGAAAGAAACTGTGTCCACTTATAGACAAACTAGTGTTTGAATCACCAACCCAATCTAATTACTATAAACCTGTAGGCCCTCTCTTAGGAAATAATAATGCGCGTGTTGGAGTTCCTTTCAAATATTTGAAGATCCGTGTAATAGCTTGCCATTTGCTCACTGAGATATTGCATACTAAATGCTAGGGCATGTGTTGCAAAGACAAATAAGACAGCCAACAACTTGGCTATACATTGCAACATCAGACATCTCTTCATCATGCATAGAAAGCTTGACTCCATGGGAGTGCACGTAGGTTTACAATCTTGCATATTAAACCTATGTAAAAGCTTGTCCATATACTGTGACTGTCACATGATAATGTCGTTTTGATTTTGGGTGAATTGAATCCCCAAATAAGACAGTCCATACCTGAGATGGCAAATGCATGTTTCAATTCAGCCTTGAAATCTGCAATTTTATCCTCTTTAGGTCTAGTGAGCAGCAGGTCATCCACATAAAAAATGATAATTAGCAAGTTTCCCCCTTCATTCTTATGTATAGAGTGGGAGTGGATGGACTATTTTTAAACCCTTTTTTGGCTATATAAGCATCAATTTTAGAGTACTATGCATGAGGAGCTTGTTTGAGACCATAAAGAGCCTTATGTAACTTGCAAATCATATTCTCTTTTCCCTTAACCACAAACCTGGAGGTTGGTGAAACAAAAACATCCTCATGTAGATCCCCATTCAAAAATGTTGTCCTTATATCCAACTAATGTACTTCCCAGCCATAGCAATCACACATCTATCTCACTATGCTCATACAGGATGTAGGAGCAAAGGTTTCTTCATAATTCATCCCCTTCTTTAATACATAGCCTTTTGGTATCAACCGTGCCTTGTACCTTTCAATAGTGCAATTAGCCTTGCGTTATTAAAAACCCATTTTGTGCCAATAGCCTTTTTACCATGTGGTAAATCCACAAGATCCCATGTAGAGTTAGTGGCAATAGAGTCTAACTCTTCTTGCATGACATGCATCCAATGTACATCTTGTCGAGCTTTGTCCAAGGAAGTAGGCTCATCATTATCTAATAATAAACTCATGAACACATGCTCATCACAATCATCATCTACTTCCATGACATCAACCAAATGTGCCCCCATGCATCATGTTTTGCATGCCTAGCAAGGAAGTAGGCTCATCATCATCTAACAGTGAACTCATGAACACATGCTCATCACAATCATTATCTACTTCTATGAAATCAGCCAAATGTGCCCCCATGCATCATGTGCTGCATGCCTAGCAGTCCTTCTAGTGGGCTAAGGTAAGGGAGCATCCATTCTACTCTCTTGGAGAGTGCATAATAACCATCTAGGGACTGTTTTAGCTACATTTATAGTAGCCCTTTCATGTTGTATTACATCTTGCACTGCAGGAGGCAATTCAAGATCAAGTGCCTGCCATTTAGGAGCATGTGGTGTAGCAATAGCTTGCTGTAATATGTCTGTCCAGCCATTTACAGCAGGCACACGGACTCCAAAGAAAGTGGTAGAAGCCTCTCAAAGACGTCACTAATGTCATGGGTGGTTGGCATCTCAAACTAATGCCGTGAAAATGAGCTTTCCACAAAGCTCTCTCAGAATATGTGCATAGGTTGTACATCCAAACACCCGAAAGTAATCAACTTTGGGTTTCTTGCAATGCCAAGCTTCAAACAATGCGATCATCGTTAGTGCTTTAGTTTGTGCATAGTTTAATATACGATTTGCACATGGAAGGCCTCAAGCCAAAATTTATGCAGTAGTCCCTCGCTTTTAAGCATTCAATAAGTCATTTCCATAAGTGCCCAATTTTTCCTTTCAACAACACAATTTTGTTGAGGTGTCATTCTAACAATGACTCGATGTGTGATGCCATTTTCAAGCAAAAATGTCTGAAAAGCACGAGACATGTAACCCCCCCCCCCCTCTCTATCCATGTGAAGTGTTTGCACCTTCAAGTGAGTTTCAATCTCAAGCTTTGTAACAAGATGTTTAAAGTGCATAAACACATCAGATTTTGCTTTCAGCCCATACATCCATGTATACCAAGAGTAATCATCAATAAAAGTGAATAAATAAAGATGACCCCCAAGTGCACATGTCCTCATGGGACCACAAACATCGACAACATACACTACACCATCCTTCTTGAAAGCAAACCTATACATTTTGCCCAAAATACATCCCTCACATGCATGGGGAGATGGGTCCTCCACTAGAGGCAATGCATCTGCCATCCGACATTGCTGAAGGGTTATTAGACTACTAAAACTCATATGTCCATAGTGGGCATGATATAGCACTACACCATCCTTCTTGAAAGCAAACCTATACATTATGCCCAAAATACATCTCTCACATGCATGGGGAGATGGGGTCTCCACTAGAGGCAATGCATCTACCATCCGACACCACTGACAGGTTAGTAGACTACCAAAAACTCATATGTCCATAGTGGGCGTGATATAGCTCCGCATTTTGCATTGCAAGCGAAAGAGTACTACCTTCTAGAGCATCATGAGACCGTCTATCATACGTATCCAACAAAATGAGACCTTATATAGGGTACCAGATAGCTTGAGTGCGTAATCCATCTTTGTCTCTAACAATATATTTGTCACATGGTAACTTCCGCTGTGTTTCGCTGGCACTGAAACATGAAATGCTTGAAACATTTCATTGAAACGTGAAATGCCCTTAGTGAAATGGCTGATTGAAACATGATTTTTAAATTGAAAAAAATTATTTTCTCTAGCTCTTTTGAGATTTTTGGACATTGTATATAGGATACACATGTCAGAGTGCAGCGGTGCGGAAGCGTAGGACTGAGAGAGAGAGAACGCAGAGAAAGAAGAGAGAGAAAGAGACAGTGGACGATGAAGATCTGCTGTATAAAGAATGCTGAATACAAAGATATGCAGATATATACACGGGCGCAGTGCGCTGGACTGCGTGTCTCCACCTCGACGATGCAACCTGCTGTTTATCTCGAAGTCCGCTGCAGTCTGCACTGTCTGCTGTCTGAAATCTGCGAACAGAGACGGAATCCGCGCGTGTCACCGGTCTGTAATCTGCGAGCAGAGAAGTGTACCAGACTGTTGAGAGTGTCGGGTATAAATAGCCGAAAAACGGGGCAAAAGAGGGCGCCAGAAATGCCCAGTCGGCTGCATTGAATGCACCCGACTGCCTACTGCAGGTTGGACTGCCACGTGGCAGTCCGACTGTGCAGTCCGACTGCACCAGGCCTGTCCTACTGCCCTGATCTGATTTGATCTCTAACACCCCCTCTCAGAGCCTGGGTAGGGCAGAAGCATGAGGGATCTGGAATGTCTCCGAAGTAGAGCCTGAGGAAGTGCCTTTGTAAACAAATCCGCAAGATTGTCCTCCGTCGTGCAGTACTCCACAGTGATGGTCTCATCCAAAAGCTTTTCTCGGATGAAATGGTACTGGATCTCTATGTGCTTCGTCCGGGCATGAAAAACAGGGTTCCTTGCCAAGGCAATGCAACTCTCATTGTCACATCGCAGCAATGTAGGACGAGTCTGGGGGCACCCAAGCTCCTCCAATAATCTCCGAAGCCACACAGCCTCGCATGTGGTGGAAGATGCGGCCCGATACTCCACCTCAGTAGACGAAAGGGCTACCGTGGGCTGCTTCTTGCTACTCCATGAAATAACACCTGCACCTAAGGTAAAACAGTAACCTGTAGTAGACCGCCTGTGGTCCACATCACCGGCCCAATCCGAGTCGCTCCAACCTGCAAGTACAAGATCTGAACCATCTGTCCCTGCGGGGTAATAAATCCCTAAATCAGACGTCCCCCTCAGATACCGAAGTATCCTCTGAGCAGCCTGCCAATGCACCGTCTTAGGTTCACTCATGAATCCTGCCAAGAGCCCAACAGCAAAACATAGATCAACCCTCGTGTTGAGAAGCCAAATCAAGGACCCAATCAACTGACGATAGCGGGACGTATCCGCCAAAGGAGAAGCTGAATGGGAAGTGGCCTTCCAGTTCGGATCCATAGGAGTAGATAGAGCCCGACAATCCTCCATCTCAAAAGACACCAAGAGCTCCTGTACATATCTCTGTTGAGAGATAAAGATCCCCCTCTGAGACTGATAAATCTCATGGCCCAAAAAGAAATGGAGTAGACCCAAGTCCGTCATCTCGAACGTCCAATGTAAAGCTGACTTCGTTTCTTGGACCTGCTGTGCATCATCACCTGTGACAATCAAATCATCAACATATAAGACAAACAACACACAACCATCCTCGGAAGTGTGAACATACAGCTGCGGATCGGCCTTGGACCGCCGATATCCCAACTGAGATTGGAGGAACGAATTAATCTTCTCGTTCCATGCACGCGGAGCCTGCTTGAGGCCATACAAGGCCTTCTTCAACCTGTAGACTTTCCCATCTGAAGATCCAAAGCCAGGAGGCTGCTCAACATAGATCTCCTCCTTCAAATCACCATTGAGGAAGGCCGACTTCACATCCAACTGATAAACAGGCCATCTCCTATGGCCAGCCAAAGCAAGAACAGCTCTAATGGTTGCCATACGAGCTGTGGGGGCAAAAGTGTCATGACAGTCAATCCTTGGGTGCTGTGCAAAACCTTTAGCAACAAGGCGAGCCTTGTGCTTATCCAAAGTACCATCACTGAGGTATTTAGTCTTGAAGACCCACTTGACTCCAATCACCTTCTTCTTCGGGGGGCGAGGCACGAGTGACCAAGTGCCATTCCTCTCAATAGCCTCCAACTCGGCTTCCATAGCCTTCTTCCATGGTGCGGACTGTAAAGCCTCCTTCACGGAGGTGGGCTCTCGATCCTGCATAACACGGGTCATCAAACAATAGTTGGAGCAAACAAGCTCTGTAGAATGTGCCTGGTGCCTCCGTGACCGCCGCGGACCATCCTGTGGTCCCCACTCCTCAGGAATCCCCTCGATCCCTGAATCACGGAGTGTGTCACGGGCCCAGCGAGGAGGAGGCCGAACCTCCCCTCGTCTTTCTCCATCAGCAGAAGACTCTGGAATATCCACCGGTGGTAACTCGTCAGAAGTGTTCGGTGGAACCGTAGACTCTGTGTTAGAAACAGAATCATAATCAAAAGGCACGGGCTCCAGTGGAACTGTAGAAGGAGCCCAACTCTCCCCTGGATCTCCAAGAACGGGATGCTCCTCACCCGTTGAAGTAGCCGGAACCTCCACAAACCGCACATCACGGCTAGTGTACACATCCCGCTTGACGGGATCATACAGTCGATAGCCTTGGGACTGGGAGCTGTAGCCAACAAATACCTGTTTTCGGGAAGCTGCTTCAAATTTATCACGGTGAGCCTTGGGAATATGAACATAGGCATCACACCCAAAGACTCAAAAATAAGAAACATTTGGCTTTGTCCCAAAATAAGCCTCAAATGGGGTCATCCCTTCCACGGTCGAAGTAGGGGATCGATTAAGGATGTGGACTGCAATAGCCACAGCCTCGGCCCACAGAACCTGAGGGGTCTGTCTGTGCTCCATCATGGTGCGCGCCATCTCGATCACACTGCGGTTCTTTCGTTCAAGAATACCATTTTCTTGAGGAGTGTTGGTATTGGCAAACTCCTAGTGAATTCCTCTATCTGCACAAAACCGAGCAAACTCGTTAGAAACAAATTCACCTCCCTTGTCGGATCGCAAGGTCTTCAACTTCCGGCCCGATCGGTTCTCCTCAAAGAGAAGCCAATCCTTGAAGTGCGAGAAAGCTTCTGACTTTAATGCCAAAAAGTAGGTCCATGTCATCCTGCTGTAGTCATCCACGATCAGCATGAAGTAGAGCTCCCACGCAAGGACTCATTCCTCATAGGGCCACATAGATCCGTAGATACTAGCTCCATCGGTGAAGTAGACCGCCGCGAAGCTGTGTGGGGAATGGCATCCCTATGCTGCTTCCTCCAAATGCAGGAGACACATGGCTACTGGCTCACCACTAGTTCCGGCAACCCTCGAACAAGCTGCCCACGTGACGCCCTTCGAAGATAGTCATAGTTCAGGTGACCAAACCGAGCATGCCATAACTCTGACTGTGATTGAGAGGTAAGAAGAAGAGTAGTAAGGGCGGTGGAAGACTTCAGTTTGTAAATGCCGTTCTCCTCATATCCGGATGAGAGAATCGTCCGCGATCCACGATCAAGGACTCGCACCGTAGAATTGTCAAACTCCACCAAAAGACCAAGGGAGCAAATCTTATGAACTGAAAGGAGATGGTACCCTAATCCTGGTACATGCAAAACCTCTGAGGTATGGGTACCACCTCGTCCATCGGGAATAAGCTGCATCTTACCCCGACCTGCAATAGATACTGAAGAGCTGTCTCCAATGAGAATCTGCCCACGCGAGGGTCGCAACTGGGCAACATCATCTGATGAAGGAGTCATGTGCCGTGAGGCACCACTATCAACAATCCACTCTCGAGCCTGGGGAGCCGTCATCGCAGCATCAGAAGCATTCGGTGAAGCGTCCTCAATGACAGCTAGATGAAGAAATGCAGCTGATGAGGGTGCAGCCACCGCTCCAGAATCCTTGGTGTCCTTCTTCTTGGTGTCCTTCGTGTCTTTGTTAGGGCAATCCTTCTTCCAATGGCCAGTCTTTCCACATATATGGCATGTGGAATCTTTGTCCTTGTCCTTCTTGGACTTGGTATCCCCCTTCTTCTTCTTTTGGTCCTTCCCCTTCTTCTGAGAGGCTTGACCCGTCAGCGCCTCCGACTTGGAAGCATTCTGTCCCTTTAACTGTTCCTCTTAGTCCAAGACCATAGGAACCAACTCTTCCCACCGAAGAGTAGACTCTCGCCCCGAAGCAATAAGAGCAGAGTAAAATGTACCGAATCGTGGCGGCAAGTGGGACAATAGTGTGATCGCCATGTCTTCGGAGGAAATCGGCTTCCCCGCATTCTGAATGTGCATCTGTAGGTGCCTTAGCTTGTTAATGTGCTCCCGTAGCGAAGAAGACTTATTTACGGACAAGGTCCGCATTTGTACCTCCAAAGAAACCCGCTTCATTAGGGTCATCCGATTGTACATCTGATCAAGCTCCAGCCATATTTCCCGAGCCACCGTCAAGTGCTCGATGTGAGCGATCACGGCTGTAGTGCATGATAGAAAGAGAAAGGATCGAATCCTGGCATTCAGTTTGTCCCAATGAGACTGGGCCTTGGCCAACTCCGCACAAGCATCGGAAGAGAGTTTGGACTCATCTCTTACCGAGGGCCGGTCAATCTCCTCCTGTACCAGCTCCGCCAAATCATAGGACTCAAGAATGGCCAACATCATGACGCGCCAAATGCGGTAGTTGTTGCCGTCGAGCTTCTGATCTGTAGGAAGAGCCGGTAAGACAGGCACCTTCCGGTCCATAATCGCCTGGAACTCCAAGTCAATCTCTGTAGACATCTTCACCTGCAATGCCTTCACAAATGCAAAAGCAGCCCCCTCTGACTGGGAAAACTCAGCCTGCTAAGGCTCTTCCGCGTCTTGAACCTTCTTCACCTGCCGGAGGCGATGAAAAAGCAAAACCTACACTTGTAGGCTGAAAACTCAAACTTCCTTTGCGTCAAACAGCAGTAAACAGCAGCAAATCCACCACCTGTACTCCTTTCCTGTGCGCCCACACTCGTTTCAGCCTTGTTCCAAGGGGCAGCCCTCCTATCTGCCCTTAAACGCAAAAAACGCAAATTTGTGTCGCGATGGAAACTCCTCTTCAGGTTGATTCTACGCTCAGTCAGCCCTCAAACATTGCTCTGATATCATGTCAGAGTGCAGCGGTGCGGAAGCGTAGGACTGAGAGAGAGAGAACGCAGAGAAAGAAGAGAGAGAAAGAGACAGTGGAGGATGAAGATCTGCTGTATAAAGAATGCTGAATACAAAGATATGCAGATATATACACGGGCGCAGTGTGCTGGACTGCGTGTCTCCACCTCGACGATGCAACCTGCTGTTCACCTCGAAGTCTGCTGCAGTCTGCACTGTCTGCTGTCTGAAATCTGCGAACAGAGACGGAATCTGCGCGTGTCACCGGTCTGTAATCTGCGAGCAGAGAAGTGTACCAGACTGCTGAGAGTGTCGGGTATAAATAGCCGAAAAACGGGGCAAAAGAGGGCGCCAGAAATGCCCAGTTGGCTGCATTAAATGCAGCTAAATGCAGCCGACTGCCTGCTGCAGGTCGGACTGCCACGTGGCAGTCCGACTGTGCAGTCCGACTGCACCAGGCCTGTCCTGCTGCCCTGATCTGATCTGATCTCTAACAACACATCATTTGTTGATATAAAAGGATTCACATGGTATAAGTGTGTAAGTTGTAACTCATTGTTTATATAGAAAATCATCTGATATGCATTATTTAACCATTTCATTTGGCGTTCCGCTTGGGACTTGCCCAAAGGTGAAACGTTTCAGGGTGAAACACAACATATTTCAGGGGTGAAATGTTTTGGGGGTGAAAGGGATCTCGTGTCTCTACCCGTTCAGAGGAAGGTGATTAGAGTCAAATGAAACTTTAAGACCAAATACCATAGTGATTGCACTTTGGATAAGCACAAGGTGTGGCTTGTTGCAAAGGGCTTTGCATAGCGACCATGGGTGGATTTTCATGATACCTTTGTACCTTTAGCTTAGATGTCTACCATTAGGGCCGTTCTTGCCTTAGCCAGCCATAGGAGATGGATGGTTTATCAACTTGATGTTGATGGATAAGTGTATAGGTTCAAGAAGGCCCTTTACGGCCTCAAATAGGCTCCTTGTGCTTGGAACGAGAAGATAGACTCGTTCTGCCAAGGAAAGTTAGGGTATTGACGTTCCTCTTTCGATTTGTAGTTGTATGTCCACACCTTAGTTGGAGGGCATGAGTTATTCATGATTTATGTGGATGATCTCATTTTGGTAGGTGATCATGCCCAAAAGGTCAAGCATACGAAGGAGATACTACATGAGGTGTTTGAGATGACGGATATGGGTCTTCTCCATTTTTTTTAAGGTCATGAGATTTGGTAGACTCCGAGGGGGATTTCCATCTCCCAACAATGGTATGTGTAGGAGATTTTGGCCACGCTTGAGATGGAGGGATGCAAGGCCATTTCTACTCCTATGGATTTGAATTGGAAGGCTACGGCCCATGCAGATTCACTAGTGGTGGATGCTTTCTACTATAGGCAGTTGATTGGGTCCTTGATATGGCTTTTTAACACTTGGATTGATTTGTGCTTTCCTATAAGTTTGCTTGTAGGGCTCATGAGTGAACCTAAGATAGTTCATTGGCAAGTTGCTATGAGGATTTTGTGGTTCTTGAGGGGGACCCTCAATCTTGGTATTCATTATCCAACATGCACTAGAGATTCGGCTTTGGTTCTTACATGCTAGACGGATTCTGTTTTGGCCAAAGATATTGACCAACGTCGGTCAACGACAAGATGTTGCTTTTGGCCAACCTGCCATATTTTCCCCCATTTTCTTGGCTATTTATTGGCCACTCAGCCAGCACACACATATTCTTTTTGCAGACTTTGAGGAGCATAGGTGGTGAGATCTTCGAGGTGGAGAGTTACACAGACATATGCATTGCGCCTGTGTATATATTTGCTTCCTTATTCAGCATTCTTCATTGTAGATTTCTGCGTTCTACTGTCTCTTTCTCTCTCTTTCTCTCTTCTCTCCGTGTTCACTCTTCTCTTTGTCTGGTCATACGCTTCCAGATTTGCTGCACTCTAATAGTAGGAGAGTTACGTGAGTATAAGGATTACATGATAGACAGATCTTGTGTCAGCACTAGTGAAGCATGGTGAGACAGGTCATGGCGATGGTGTGCAGGTTGGGCAAAAGATCATGTTGAAACGACACATAAAATGTTTGATGATGTGGCATTTATCAATTCAGATAGTTTTTATTTGTTAAAACATTTGTGGCTCAACATGATCTTCTATTGAGTTGTGCAATTAGGTTTGAGTCTTACTACTAGTAATAGAGCCAACTCTTGACTATGGGCAAGGAGTGATTGGAATGGGGGATTCCAAAAAATTTCACTTCTTCTACATAGTAGGTTGCAAAATTTACTTTTTCTGACCATGGGTGCTTTGGTTGAAGATACTTTGTACACAGACCTTGTGATGCAAGTGGAGGCAGCATGAACAACAGTGGAGACAACATGCTTGGAGGGAGTATCACTTCACCAAGAGCTTACTATTCTTCAAAGCCAGATGATGTCGTTATGTTTGATGGTCTTTAGTGAAACCAACCTTCTTGTTTATAGATAGGTGTTTGAACCCTAAAATGCATTGATTTACAACAATTTACAATGAGCAATTAATTCATTTAAAAATGATAAATCAAACATTCAATTGTTTACCACTTTGGGTATGGGCTTGTCTCAAGAAAATGAGATGAGCTAACACTCAATTCGCCCCAAAACATTGGTGCCCTTTGCATTATTTCTTTTCATATTAATTCCAATCTTTGCTATACAATTGACACTTGACTCGAATCCTCGAGAAGAGTGAAGCCTTGCCTTGGATTTGAGAGGTATGCTATCAAGAATCCCCTCTTCTATTGATCGAGCCAATTCTCCTTGGAATATCAAGTTGTTCTTTATAACCAGCAATCACAAAGTTCAATTTGCCCCTTGATTCCATAATTAGGGAGGCCCAAATTGAATCCATTCGTGTTGCATGCAAATCTACCCACCCATATTTCAGAAGTGGGTGCAACAATTGAAGTGTAGAAGACTATTGTAATAGATTGCACTAAACGAGAGAAAAGAGAAAACAAAAGAACACTACAAAGGGAGAACTCAGAGATATGCTTGGGAAATGGAATCCATATACGAAACATGAGACAGTCGTGTATAATAGTTAGTTACTAGCTGTGTGGGCACTGACATTGGCTTCCTCTCTCCAATAAGACCTGCTTTGAAATTTGCAAGTGATGAATGAATGATTGTGGAGGAGGGAGCTTGAATATATAGGCCAAAAATGTGATTAGATGGGCCAATATTAAATGCTGGTTGACAGCAATAAATGCCAAAATCACCCTAAATATTGACAATAAAAAATGCTTAAAATCACTACAATGCCTAGCCGATTGAACCTCATGCCCAAACTCCATAGTAACAAGGAACTACTGTCTTGGGCCCTCGGAACACAAAATTTTTCAATGCTTAAGGACATTTTTGCCACTTGGCATGGGTAAGAACCTTAGAAAGAGGAAAAACATGGAAGATCTTTAAAGAAGTGAAAAAAGCATAGTGTGAGAGAAGAGACTTGAAACATGTGATTGAAGCTTGTGTGGTTTTGAGAGCTGATGGAGATGTGTTGAAGAATGGAATTGTGGGATGAAGTCTGTTGTTGCGATTCCTCTATTTTTTGACTATGATAGCAAGGGTCGCTTTGAGCCTCTCTTTCCTTTCTCTTGCTATAGGAAGCATGGTGAGTGCAGTCTTTTGTTGGAGGTGGTGTTGTCGGTGCGAGAGACAGTAAGAGGGCTATTTCGCTCCGTATTGTTGATGGTGTATGTCATGCATCAGAGGTTTTCTCACATGAGTTAGAGAAAGGAAATGAGAGTTCTGGTCATTGAAGGGTTGGTATGTTAAAAAGAGGGTAATAGTGTTGAAGGTTGAATATAAGACTTGAGTTAGTGGAAAGTTTGAAAGATTTACAATAGAAGTAATAAAATTGCAGGTCTCTTTGGGAAGGGAAATAAATTTTCATGTGGCTATTATTAGCGAGTCATCTCTCGGACAGGCACATGCCACGTGGCAGGCAATCGGTCAGGTGCCATGTGGCCTATAGTCGGTTGCATTAATTGTAGTCGACCTGCATTATTTTGGCCATTATTTTCAGCCTATTTATAGGCTTTGTCTCCAACAGTCTCAGTTAGTTGTGTCCCACAAATTTCAGACTGCAGACTGTGGAGACTACCCTTGGGGTTGATAGAGACCAAGATCTTCGAGGTGGAAACATACACATATTCTCTCTACACCTGTGTATAATTTTGCATTCTTATACAACATTCTTCATTGCAGATTTTCTGCGTTTCACCGTCGGAAATGCAAAGGATGCATGCCTGAACAATTGAGGCGAATCTCTCTCTCTCTCTCTCTCTCTCTCTCTCCTATCTCTATTTACTCTGTCTTGGTCATTCGCTGCTGTGTTGCTTTACTTTGACAT
This sequence comes from Lygodium microphyllum, assembly GCF_053477565.2. Lineage (NCBI taxonomy): Eukaryota > Viridiplantae > Streptophyta > Polypodiopsida > Schizaeales > Lygodiaceae > Lygodium > Lygodium microphyllum. Next base: position 21,003,329 of record NC_141153.1, read on the forward strand.
GGTATCAGAGCACTTGGACCCATTAGAAGAGGAGATTTCAGTGCAACACAAGGCTGCGTTTTCAGTGTTTAAGTGCGAGTAGGTGGGCTGTGCATTAGAACACGGTTGAGGTGAGCGTGGGTGTGCGAGAAAGGAGAAGATTTGCTGAAATTGCTGCTGTTTTTTTGTTGTTAGATAAGGAAGAAGCTTGTGTTTTGGGCCTTCAAGTGTAGATCTTACCTTTAAATCGCCTTTGGCGGGTGAAAGAGCAAGACGAGCGAACCATAGCCCTAGCAGGCTGTATTTTCCTAGTCAAAGGGGGTTGCTCTTTGTGTTTTGTGCAAGCATTGTAGGTGAAGATGTCTTTTGAGATTGAGATAGAGTTTCAGGCGATCATGGACTGGAAGGTGTTCGTTTTACCGGCTCTTCCATCAAATCAAAACCTCAATGGCGAGAATTTTCGCATATGGCGGGTTATTCATCATTCTTCTTGGCAAGATGAGTCTAGACTATCTTCTAGTGATAAGGTGGAGTTGACAAAGGCTCAGGAACATTGGGACAAACTCAATGCTCGCATTCACTCGTTTTAATTTCTCTCATGTACTCAGTTGTTATCTCTCATATTGAGCATTTGATGGTGGCCCAGGAGATATGGTTGGAGTTGGATCAGATGTACAATAGGATGATCATCATGAAGCAAGTTTCTTTGGAAGTGCAGATGCGGACCATGAGTGTCAACAAGTCATATTCTATGTGGGAGCATATCAACATGAGGTAGCTTCAGATGCAGGTACAAAATGTAGGAAAGGTGATCACTTCTGAAGACATGGCGATAACTCTTCTTTCACAGTTACCTTCCCGCTTCAGTGTTTTTTATTCTGCCTTGATTGCTTTAGGGCAGTTTGAGACTCTTTGGTGGGAAGAGTTGGTTTCTATGGTCTTGGACCAAGAGGAGCAACTAAAAGGAACTAATGCTTCAAAATTTGAGGCCTTGATTGGTTAGTCCTCTCAAAAGAAGGGAAAGGAACAAAAGAAGGAGGATGATAAATCTAAGAAGGACAAAGACAAGGAGTCTACTCGTCACATTTGTGGCAAAACAGGTCACTGGAAGAAGGATTGCCTCGACAAGGAGAAAAAGGAGAAGGAGAAATCCTCAAAGGATTCCGGAGCAGTGGCTGCTCCCTCATCAGCTGCTTTCCTCCATTTGGAGGTGCTTGAGGATTTGACCCTGATGGCTTCTGATGCTGCATTGACGGCCCCATATACTTGGGAGTGGATTGTTGACAGTGGTGCCTCCCGGCACATGACTCCTTCTTCAGTAGGTGTTGCTCATTTGCGGCCTTCTAATGGTTAGATTCTCATTGGTGATGGTTCGTCTATTCCTATTTAGGGACGGGGCAATATGCATCGTATTCCAGATGATGGACGTGGTGGTGCTCATATCTCCGAGGTACTTTATGTGCCAACTTTCGGGTACAATATTCTTTCGGTGCACAAGATTTGTGCCCTAGGCCTTTTGGTCAAATATGATGTGGATTCTTTTCGGATTCTTGATTGTGGATTGAGATAGGTTCGTTCTTGAGGCTATGAGAAGAATGGAGTCTACAAGTTGCGTTCTTCTGCCTTGACTTCTCTTCTTCTTACCTCACAAACTAAGTCTGAGCTTTGGCATGCTTGGTTTGGCCACCTCAATTATGATTACCTTCGGAAGGCGTCAAAGGGATAGCTTGTTGGAGGATTACCGAATATTGTGGTGAGCTAACAGCCTTGTGTATCCTGCATCCGTGGAAAGTAGACCCGTGATGTTGTTCCTAGTAAGGCTTCGAGGCGGTCTTTAGCATCCTTGGAGCGTGTTTCTACCGATCTTTGTGGACCGATGAGAACGGAGTTCCTTAGAGGGAGCTTGTATTTCATGCTAATTGTGGATGATTACAGCAGGATGACCTGGGCTTACTTCTTGAAGCTGAAGTCAGAGGCTTTCTCCAACTTTAAGGATTGGTTGCTCTTTGAGAAGAATCGATCGGGTCGGAAGCTGAAGACCTTATGATTGGATAAGGACGGAGAATTTGTTTCTAATGAGTTTACTCGTTTTTATGCAGACCGTGGTATTCACCAGGAGTTTGCCAATTCAAACATCCCTTAGGAGAATGGCATCTTGGAGCGGAAGAATTGCAATATAATCAAGATGGCCCGTATCATGATGGAGCATTGTCAGTCCCCTCAATATCTATGGGTTGAGGTTGTGGCTACGACAATTCACATCCTTAATTGTTCCCTTACTTTTGCTATTGTTGGTATGACTCCTTATGAGGCGTACTTTGGGTCCAAGCCAGATGTTTCTTATTTCAGGGTTTTTGGGTATGATGCTTGTGTTCACATCCGGAAGACACAACGTGACAAATTTAAAACGGCTTTGAAAAGACAAGTGTTTGTGGGCTATAGCTCGCAATCTCAAGGCTACTGATTGTATGATCCTATTAAGAGGGATGTCTACACGAGCCGTGACGTTCAGTTCGTGGAGGTTCCAGCCTTAGAAGGGGGTGAGGAACACCCTGTTCTTGGAGATTAGGGTGATAGTTGGGCCCTAGTGACTGTTCCTTTGGAGCTTGTGCCTCTTGAGGACTCTTCTTTGGATGAGGAACTTGGTTTCCAGCCACCGGATTCGCCAATCGCTTCCTTGTAGTTGGTGGACCTTCCAGAAACTTCAGCAGATGGAGAGTGACAAGGCGAGATCCGGCCTTCTCGTTGAGCTTGTGACACTCTTCGTGATGCAGGGATTGAGGGGGTTCTTGAGGAGTGGTAGCCGTAGGATGGCCCGCGGCGTTCTCAGAGGAACCAAGCACACCACATTGAGCTTGTTTACACTAATTATTGTTTAATGACTCGTATCATGCAGGATCGGGAGCCCACTTCCATGACGAAGGCTTTACAATATGATAATTGGCGAAAAGTTATGGAGCAGGAGCTGGAGTTGATTGAGAGGAATTGCACTTGGTATCTTGTGCCAAAGCCTCCTCATAAGAAGATCATTGGAGTCAAATCAAGACCAAGTACCGTAGTGATGGCACATTGGACAAGCACAAGGCCCGCCTTGTTGCTAAAGGTTTTGCACAGCACCCAGACATTGATTTCCATGATACTCTTGCCCGTACAGCTAGGATGGCTAGTATTCACATAGTTCTTGCCTTGGCTAGCCATAGGATATGACCGGTTTATCAACTAGATGTGAAATCTGCCTTCTTGAATGGAAAGTTGGAGGAGAAGATCTATGTTGAGTAGTCTCCAGGCTTCAGTTTTTTTCTGATGGTAAGGTGTATAGGTTGCGGAAGGCTCTCTATGGCCTTAAGTAGGCTCCTCGTGTTTGGAATGAGAAGATTGACTCGTTCCTTCAGAAGAAATTAGGGTATCGATGCTCCAAAGTTGACCCCCAGTTATATGTACACACCTTAGGTGGAGGTTGTGTGTTGTTTGTTCTTTATGTGGATGACTTGATTGTGACAGGTGACCATATTCAGATGGTCGGGCAGACGAAGGCAGCACTTCATGAGAAGTTTGAGATGACGGACATGGGACTTGTTCACTTCTTTCTAGGTCACAAGATCTATTAGACTCCAAGGGGATCTTTATTTTCCAACAGTGGTATGTTCAGGAACTCTTGGCTACATGTGAGATGGAGGCATGCAAGTCTCTTACGACTCCTATGGACTCGATTTGGAAGGCTACCGCTTATTCTAATTTACCGCTTATTCTAATTCTCCCTTGGTGGATACTACTCGTTAGAGGTAGTTGGTTGGTTCATTGATTTGGCTTCTTAATACTCATGGTGACTTATGTTATGCTGTAGGTGTTCTGGCCAGGTTCATGAGTGAACCCAAGATGATGCATTGGCAGGCTACTTAGAGGATTTTGCGGTTGCTATGGGAAACTCTTGGTTTTGGGATCTATTATCTTGTTGGTACAGGTGCTATAGACTTGGTCCTTACAGGTTGGAGTGATTCAAATTGGGCTGGTGATGTGGATCATTGGAGGTCCACCGCAGGTTATTACTTTACCTTGGGTGCTAGTGTTGTTTCCTAGAGCAGCAAGAAGCAACCTACGGTTGCTTGCCCTCTCTTCGATTGAGGCAGAGTATCGGGTGGCGTCTTCTACTATATGTGAGATTGTGTGGCTTCACAAGCTTCTGGAGGAGTTTGGATGCCCATAGATAGGTTCTACTGTTCTACAGTGTGGCAATGAGAGTTGCATTGCCTTGGCTAGGAATCCTGTGTTTCATGCTCGGATGAAGCATATTGAGATCCGGTACCATTTCATTTGGGAGAAGCTTTTGGATGCGACCATTACCCTCGTCTATTGCAAGACAAAGGACAATCTTGCAGATTTGTTTACTAAGGCGCTCCCCCAAGATTTACTTCGATAGCACTCTAGATCCCTTAGCCTTCTGTTGTTTCGAGGATCGGAGAGGGGGTGTTAGCGAGTCATTTCTCGAACAGGCAGGCGCCATGTGGCAGGCAATCGGCTAGGTGCCACGTGGCCTGCAGTTGGATTGCAGCAGTGGGCTGCATTAATTGCAACCGACCTATATTCTTTTGGCCATTATTTTCAGCCTATTTATAGGCTTTGTTTGTTGAGAGTATGTTGATAGTTGAAGGAGTGAGCAGGCGAGAGAGAGAGAGAGAGAGAGAGAGAGAGAGAGAGAGAGAGAGAGAGAGAGAGAGAATGATATAGAGTTGCCTTTTGTCAAACGTGATGCTGTCCATGGTGCACTGTATACTTGCGGGCCTGTGAGGCGCCTTTCACATACAGCGCAGAGAGGAGCTGCGCTCTGTCCTACCCCGAGCCTTGGAAGGAGACGGCACAATGTTGAGAGCACTGCTTGCTGCGCCTGCTGTCCGTGGGTGTCTGCCCTCTGCAGTTTGTTGTGCCGAGTCAGAGTAAGAGAGCCATCACTTGGCAGCACGTGACTGCAACCTTGCACAGATCAGAGAGCTGATCTGTGCCTGTACACAGAGAGAGAGAGAAAGAGAGGGAGAGAGAGGGAGAGCGGCCTGCATGTTTCTACCTTCCGTGAGATCTTCACTCGGCCTCTGTCCGGTATACGCAGTGATACAATATGGCTGGTCTGGATCTGGATTTTACAGACCAAACGGTGGCAGCGCTTGGTCCGGATTCTGATACCGAGGAACCTGAGGATATGGTTCCGTGCACCGAAGAGATGCCCCCTGGTCCTGACATCCAGCCTGCGGGTAAACGCACCAAGCATACTTCGGAAGAGACAATGGATCATCAGGATCGTTCCTATGCTCAGGTTGCTTCGGACTCTGCGGACTCTTAGGATGTTGAGTGGGAGCATTTGCTGGAATTTGCCAACACTCTGCTTGGCGATTATGTTCAACATAATCAGGAAGTCTTTTCTGACTCTGCACCTGACGATGTTCTGGAAGCCACTGTGGACCCGAAAACTGTCTTGCGCTCCTTTTCGGTGTTTTATGATCGCGCTGTGATACTCTTCTTCATTGGTAGAATCCCACTGCTTTCCTGTATTCGCCAGTGGTTGCACAGTCTGCTACAAGGGGAATGTGTTGAAGAGATTTTTGTTGGGCCCCGAGGTTTTTTTGAGGTGCTGTTGAAATCTGAGATGCACCATGCTGCTCTCCTGTCTAAACTGCCTTTGTTTTTTGATCGCCGGTTGGTCCATGTTGTACCATGGCGCCCAATGGCAGATTTTCAGCGTTTGCTGCAACGTGAATGCCCTGTGTGGGTTGAAGTGGAAAATTGTCCGGCTGTCTATTGGCCACTGTTGAAGGACGCTATGGCCGCTATGGGCACTGTTCTGGTTCCTCCAAGTCTAAGGGCCGTGAATCGCAACCGGTTGTGTATGTTATGGGACACTGCAAGGAAAAGGCCTGCTTGGTTACGTTTCAATTGCTCTGGCATGCATCCGTTACACTTTTGTTTGAAATGGGGCAATTTTGCAGGACATTGCTTTTCCTGTGGACAATTGGGGCATTTTATGACCGAATGCCCGGAGCAGCAACACACTTCAGATGCTGGCCATGTTGGGCTGCCCATGGAAGATACGGTGTGTGATGCTCCATCATAGGATGCTATCCACCCACCTAAAGTTTTGGACAAAGGTAAACAACAGGTTTCGGGTCTGGATTCCCGTGCCATTGACTAGGTTGAAGTACGCACAAAAAAAAGGCAACAGGGTTGTTGCTGGCATGGAGAATACTGTGCCTACTACCTCATGAGATTCCATGCGTACCTATATGCGCAGGAAAGAAATGTTGTCTTTAGAGCGCTCTGCTCTTGCTATGGTTTCCTCTGCCCCCCGTCCTTAGCCCACTAGGAGAATGTATTCGGATCGTCCAAAGGGTCCACTTGCTAAGCTGGCTTTTGATACCAGAGGCAATGTCATTACCCCATGGGATCGTCGTTATCCCCGTTCCATCCCCAAGCCAGCAGATATGCCGTCTACCTCCAAATCTGGTCCTCAGAACTCTTTTGCTGTGTTGGCGGATTTCTTGGATGAGGGAGTCCTAGACATTCTCGCAGAAAAAGTCAAATCGAGGCAAGCTGTGCCTCGTACCTGATTTTGTTTTGAATACACATGAAAATAGCCACGTGGAATGTGCGAGGAATTTGTTCTCGCCACAAGCAACATGCCATGTGGACTGTATTGCATGAGAATCAGTGGGATGTCCCGTGTGCTATTGAGCACAAGAGTCATGGAGAAGCCGGAAAAGTTGTGGATTGCCATGGCTTTCGTTTGTTCTATGCAGGGACATAGGCCATGCATTATTCGGGTGTGCTCATGATTGTACATGAAAAATATGAGCCTGTTCTTATTAAAAATGATGTACATGGCCGCTTTCTGGTGATTGAAATTTTATTCGAAGAGGAGATCTTATGGTTACTTGGCCTCTATGCTCTGAATGATCCTTTATCTCGCCGGAAGCTTTGGCAGACTTTGCAGACTTCTTTGTCACTTGGCAGACGGGGCTTCTTGATGGGGGATTTCAATGTGTGTGTTGATTCTTCCCAGTCCACATCGGAGCATTTGGTAATGGACGTGTCGGAAAGTCGTATGTGGCATGAGTTGGCTCTTGCTGTTCTTAAGCAAGATCTCTGGTCCTGGCTCCACCCGTCTTCTACATGGTTTACTTTCCATTCTGCCCAGTATGCAACAACATGGTCGCAGTTGGACCGTATATACATCATGCAAAATGATGATTTTCTTCCTGAGATGCTCGAAATGAAAGTGTTGCAGCAATATGCCTTGTCGGACCATTTTCCTCTGCAGAGCTTGAGCTGATTGCACAATCCATTACACCTTTCAAGCAATTTCTGGAGAGACTCCCTTTGCGTTTCAACTCGTCTTACTTGAAGCATGCAATCTTTCAGGCTATATGCAGCAATTGATTGATAGATCCTTATTGGACTTCTCCTCTCAGGGCACTGCTTCATTTGAAAGATTGCTCTCTAATGTGCAGCGGGTTCCTCGGCAGTATGGGATCCATCATGTCTCTCTTTGTCGGCGGCGTCGACAAGCAACGGACCTGCTGGCTTTGGTCCGTTCTCTGCTGGTGGACACTTCGGATGATGCATTTCTGCTAGCACTGGCAATACGGGTGGCTGATCTTATTAAAGAGTTTCAGTTGAAATCGTATCAGCAGGCCAAATTGCAACATCTGACGGAGACTTTGCAAGATAGTGCTTGTCAGACTCATAAGTTCTTTCGAGCTCTCCATGCTTCTCTTGCTCGAGAGAATATGACCAGACTCGAGGATGCAGAAGGCCACCTGGTCCTTGATCCGCAGACTATTGTGCATATGTTTAGGAATTATTTCCTCGACCTTCTTGGTTCTACTTCTCCACCTTCAGCCCAAACTACTCAGGCCCGTTCGGTTTTTTATGACCTGGTCTGCAATCAGGTTCCACAGGACATGCAAGCTACTATGGAGTCAGATATTTGTGAGGCAGAGGTTATGGACGTTTTGTTACACTTGCCCAAGGATAAAAGTCCGGGTTGGGATGGTCTCACCAATGAGTTCTTCGAGGCTTTTGCTACCCAACTGGCGAAACCATTGAAGGCTTTGTTTCAGCAGGTGTGGGAAACGGGGATTATGCCTTCCGCATGGAAAGGACTTATTAAACCGCTTCCAAAGGTTTCTTCGCCGTCTATGTTAAAACATTGGCGCCCGATTTCTTTGATGGGTTCTATGTATGAAGTCTTTTTCCAAAGTAATGGCGAATCGGCTCCATAAGCATCTCCCTGCCATTGTGCACCCTCTCCAATATGGTTTCATTAAGGGCCGAAAGATTCCGCACAATGTATTAAATGCACAACTGGCGATTGATTATGCAAGGCATTCTAATCAGGAGGTCGTACTGATTCAATTGGACCTGGAAAAGGCTTTTGACTATCTGGATTGGTCTTTCGTTGCTGAACTTATGTCTGCTATGGGCTTTGGTGCTCGGATGTCTCGTCTAATCTACACCATCAGTGTTGCGGCGTCTTCGCGAGTCATGCTGAATGGAGGTGTTACTGAGCCATTTGTCCTTGCCCGCTCTGTTAGACAGGGGTGCCCTTTGAGCCCTCTCTTCTTTGCCCTTGCAACTCATCCAGTTCTTTCGATGTTATCTCATATGGCAGCTTCTACTCCGTTGGTTGGATTGTCGCTTCCTTCTGGACAACACTTCATTAGTCAATCCTTGGCTGATGACAGCTTTATGATTTTGTGTGCGGACAAGGATAACCTTTGAAAAGCATTGGATGTTTGGGCTCTCTTTGGTCAGGCGTCCGGCCTTCGCATCAATGCGTTCAAATCAGCCATTCTTAGCTACACAGAGTCGGATTTGCAGTCCTTGGATTGGCAGGGTATGGTTGTTCCTCGTGGCTCCATTGTCAGGCATCTTGGGTACCCTTTGGGTGTTGATGTTCCCCCAAAGCAGCCTCTGCAGTGGATTTCTCAGAAAGTGGCGGCTAAGTTTCTGTATTGGAAGTCTCAGGCTTGGCCCTTACATGTTCGCCTCAAAGTAGCCTAGACAATTATGTTGCCAATGCTCACATATTTCTTGCCATTGCTGCCCTGGACTACTACGACTCTGAATGCTTTTACTCAGTCTATTCGTTTCATGCTATGGAAGAAGATTCCTTGCATGTAGGTATTTCTTGGATTTCTTGGTCGCATGCGTGTACCCCCAAACGCATGGGTGGAGGGGCCATTTTAGATGCCCAAAGTCACATGCTGGCACTCCGTTGGTCTCTTTTCCGCGCCATGTGCTCGGATCATCATCCGTGGGTCGTTATAGCCCGTTATTTCCTTGAGGATCATGGGCTTCTGCATGGCAATACCCAAATCCGGAGTTCTTGGTGGTATGTTCTTAATGCTGATTTGCGGTTCTCCAGCTCTTCTTCATTGCTGCTTACTCATTTGGTATGTTCTTGGAAACTGGTCCTCCAGAAGGCTCAGTGGCATCCAGCGGAGGATCGCTTAGCTACTAATTCTTTTCAATTGGAATTGCTGGTAGTCTCACGGTTACTTTCATGGGAAGGTAAACACGAGCTTAGACCACAATTCAACCTGATGGCATGTTTGGGCTTATCTTCAGTCACGGATGCCACCCTTGCTAGTCGCAATGTGCTAATATCGTTTCGTACAGCTAGGAGGCTTTTCAGGATCCCTCGTGGATATAGGCATTTATGGGAACAACTTTTGATGGTGCTCCAGAGCAGACAACCCTTTCCTACCCTTGCTTCGGATCATCCCTGGCAGGATTGGGACTTCAAAGGCCGGCTGAATTTAAGCAAAGCTTCTGCTAACTTGGTGTATCATCTTCTGATTAAAGATCATCAATGGCTGGTTACTAAAGCGAATACTCTATGGGGATTGTGTAAATCCCGGTCCTGGTGGAGGGCAACTGTGATGGAGGGCTGGTTGAACAAGACACCCTTCAAATATAAGGTCTTTCTTTGGAGAGTGATGATTGGTGGTCTTCCGCTTGCTTTAGCTCTTTCCAAGCGACGAATCTCCAACGGCAACTGTTTCTTTTGCCCACTACTGTGGAATCTGCTCGGAACCGATTTATTTCTTGCCCCATCGCTAAAAAAGTCTGGTTATTATTGTCAGCCGTTTGGCGAGCGGTGGTTGGTTTCTCGCTACGCCCCTTTGATTGGGTTTTTGGGCAGCCCAAATACCCCACTCCGGCACAGCCACATATGAAGCTCGTGTATCACTTTCTTCGATATTGGGGCTGTTGGCATAACTGGACCATTCGGAATGCTTTTCTTTTTGATTCTGCCTATAATGTTCAACGGCATATTGCTAGGCTTAAGGGCCTCTTGTATTGGCAGCTAGATCTTCTCCAGCATTCTAATATGCTCTCTAGGGAGGACTTACTGTTGAGATTCAGCAATCACACTCACTAAACAGCCTCTTTGTATGGAGCTTCAGGGCCAAGGACATGCAGGCTAACCTATCCCATATGCACAATGGTGCCTACTGCAGTTTCCTACTTTCCTATAAAGCATTGTACTTGCTTCCTTTTCTTAATGCAATGAGAGTACTCTTTTCTTTTCAGTGAAGTGTCAATGTCATTGTCCACATACACAAGATTGTGTTTATGAGTCCAAGTCTCAATCTTGGAACCTAATTCACTTGTGTAACAAAGAGTGTCTTTATCTTCTTCATCATGAGTCCACACTTCTCCTTTCATCCACCATAACTCACTGCCATGCTCTAGATTCCGCATTTCTCACATGGTATCAGAGCCCAGTCGGGCATGGCTCAGCTCAGCTTAGCTCTCCTCTGCTCTCTCTCAGCTCATGTTAATCTCTGGTCAGCTTAGTTCCATCCCATGACTTCATCTCCCAACTCTATCCACACTGAAGCTTCCATGGCAGCCATAGCCAGCAGCACCCTGTCAGATTGAGCTGCTTATATCTCACTCCACAAGTCAAATCTCTTGGAGCTTCCTTCTAGAAAAGTATTCCCCAACTCACAAAGCTTCCCTGTATCACATCAATCCATGACATTTGGCTATCTGAAGCTCAGCATTGTGAAAATTCTCAATCTCTGCTTTGTGTCTGCCATAGCCAGACAAGACCTACCTCACTTGGAGCTTCCATAACTTCTCAACCAGGCCACTTCAGCTCCTGATTCCTTCTAGGGGATTGTTCTCCTACTTAAGGCGCTTCACCTTGGCACATCAATCGACCACATTGCTGCGCCCTGACCCTGGCATTACGGAAATTCGTCATTGCTGTCCTGAATCATGCCGTGTCTGATCGAGCTGTCTGCGCGCGCCGTACTGCCTGCAATCTAATCGATTATCATGGGGCTTTGATAGCCCATGAAGTAAGCTTCCTAGACATGTAAAATTTTTTGAAAATGATCAAGTATAGCTCTTGCAATTTGAGAAAAACCAGACCCCTGTCTCAGAAACCCTAATTCCACCATAGCCAAAATCTCCTAAAACTCATTTTTCTTTCATTTTCTCTCTCCTGACACTCAACCCAAGCCTCTGTCACTCTAATCCATTGACCTAGCATCAAATCAAGGAGGGGAAGGACCTGAGAAGATTGAAGAACGACCAAACGATCCCGAACAAGAAGAATCAAGCTCAACATCAACACTGACATAGTGTGTTTTCACACTGTCACTAACTGTGTCTCTTGACACACTGCATTCTGCTCTTCTATTGATAAAATCTCAGAATTCTGGTGTTGATTTGCTGCTGATCTTGCAACCTCAACATGGGAAAAGACTCTCCAAATGCTCGATTCAAAGGAGTCGGGTTTCACACCTAGCAAACCTGTATTAAGCTCATCTTGATGAAAAAGGGTCTCTGGGCCATCACAAATGGCAAAGAGAAGAAACCTCGGGACACGGACCTTGCAACTACTTGGCAAAAGAATGATGATAGAGCCCAAGCCATTATCAAACTGGAGCTAGACGATAGTTATATCCACCATGTGGATAACTGTGAGACCTCACAGGATACATGGAAAAGACTTGACACCTTGTTCGGTGCACAGTCTAAATCATCAAAGTATGGTCTCCTGATTGAGTTCTTCAGGCTTGAAATGAAGTCCAGCACATCACTTGCCACACATCTCAATTACATGGAAGGACTTCTAACCCAACTTGCAGGAATCAACATTAAAATGAATGAAGATATTTGCATCGGTGTTCTACTTAAGAGTTTGCCTCCTGAATATAATAATGTATCAACAACTTTAATCAACATGCCAAATCCTGAACTTGTTGATATCCAGGCATCACTGTTAGAAGAGGAAAAAAAGCTAAAAACTAAGGAAGAAGCAAGTACCTCTAGAGATGAGCATGCATTATATGTTGGCAACAGGTACAAAGGCAAGAAGGATCAGCTCTTCTGTGACTTCTGCAAAAGGACCGGACACACCGAGAAGTTCTGCCACGCAAGAAAGAGATTCCAAAAGGCCTATCTAGTCACAGTCAAAGAAGAAGAAGAAAATGGAGCAAAGGAAGAAGAAGATGAAGATGAAGACCACCAGGATCGGAAGGACAAGACTCATCAGTCCTTCTACTCTCATAACTCTGATAGACTGTTTTAAAAGCCTTGTACTTCCTTGCCCTAATGCTTCCTGCCATAAGCTTTGTAAACTCCTTATGTAACTTGGCATTACAGTCCCTGTACACTTTGTGAGGCCCCTGTTACAGCCTCTGGATGTCCATCATGTTTTGATGTCCACACTTAGCCTTTTCTGCAACAGCCTCTGGTGTCTACCATGTTTGTGGTGTGTCCACACTTTGCAGGTGGTTCTCATTACAGCCTCTACACACTTTGTGCCTTTCTAGTTGTGATTGAGGAGGGGTGTTGAGATTCAGCAATCACACTCACTAAACAGCCTCTTTGTATGGAGCTTCAGGGCCAAGGACATGCAGGCTAACCTATCCCATATGCACAATGGTGCCTACTGCAGTTTCCTCCTTTCCTATAAAGCATTGTACTTGCTTCCTTTTCTTAATGCAATGAGAGTACTCTTTTCTTTTCAGTGAAGTGTCAATGTCATTGTCCACATACACAAGATTGTGTTTATGAGTCCAAGTCTCAATCTTGGAACCTAATTCACTTGTGTAACAAACAATGTCTTTATCTTCTTTATCATGAGTCCACACTTCTCCTTTCATCCACCATAACTCACTGCCATGCTCTAGATTCTGCATTTCTCACACTTACGTCCCTGGCATATGGCAATTTCCTCCGCGTCTTTGCCATGACTTTGTAACTCGTAGTACTAGAACCTCTTAACATGATGGCTTAGTGTCATCATGTATCTTGTAATCAAGTAATCTTGTATTTTTTTCATAATTAATACAATTATCTTTTACGCAAAAGAAAAGAGAACGATATGATTTGGGTGTACCAACAATGTGTTGGTACACAAAGAATTAAATGTATTTATACTTGGGGCACATAAGGGTGCATTCACATGTATAACTAAATAATACACGTGTACAATACACGGAGGTAAATAAAGGACCTTTATCCCAACCACCTCCCACTTAAAGGTCCGAAGTGAACCTCTAACCAACTCCCACTAGTTGTATGCAATGCTCATGTTGAGCCTTGCTTAGACTTTTTGTGAGAACATCTGCAAGGTTGCCCTATGTTTTGATGGAGAAGCTTTTGGATGCGACCATTACCCTCGTCTATTGCAAGACAAAGGACAATCTTGCAGATTTGTTTACCAAGGCGCTCCCCCAAGATTTACTCGATAACACTCTAGATTCCTTAGCCTTCTGTCGTTTCGAGGATCGGAGAGGGGGTGTTAGCGAGTCATTTCTCGAACAGGCAGGCGCCATGTGGCAGGCAATCAGCTAGGTGCCACGTGGCTTGTAGTTGGATTGCAGCAGTGGGCTGCATTAATTGCAACCAACCTATATTCTTTTGGCCATTATTTTCAGCCTATTTATAGGCTTTGCTTGTTGAGAGTATGTTGGCAGTTGAAGGAGTGAGCAGGTGAGAGAGAGGTAGAGAGAGAGAGAGACAGAACGATATGATTTGGGTGTACCAACAATGTGTTGGTACACAAAGAATAAAATGTATTTATACTTGGGGCACGTAAGGGTGCATTCACATGTATAACTAAATAATACACGTGTACAATACACGGAGGTAAATAAAGGACCTTTATCCCAACCACCTCCCACTTAAAGGTTCAAAGTGAACCTCTAACCAACTCCCACTAGCCGTATGCAATGCTCATGTTGAGCCTTGCTTAGATTTTTTGTGAGAACATCTGCAAGGTTGCCCTATGTTTTGATCTTAATTAAGGTGATTAGATCTGTCTGATAAAGTGATATCGCACATCTATATGCTTTGTCCGTGAATGATACATGGCATTCTTAGCCAGATACACAACATTTGTCCAGTATCTTTTCAATGTACTTTTCTCGAGATAAGAACAACAATTTTTGCATTCTATTCGTGCGAATCCTCATGCCCAATATATGCTCTGCATTTTCCAAATCTTTCATGGAGAAAGCTGATTTCAGTTGATCTTTGAGAGCATCCAAGCTAGTCTTTCTTTTCCCAGCTAGCAACATATCATCCACATACAAAACAAGTATGGCGGAGTTGCCATCTGTATCCTTTTTCATGTACAAACAATGATTTGCATGGCTGTGTGTAAACCCATGAAAAAGCATGAAAGTATCAAACTTTTTGTATGAATGCCGTGGTGCTTGCTTTAGGCCATATAAGCCGTGTTTTAGTTTACACACCAACTACTCTTTTCTAGGAACTACAAAGCCCTCGGGCTGTTTCATGTAGATTTCCTCATCAATGCCACCGTGCAGAAAAGGTGTTTTCACATCCATTTGGTATAGCTCTAAATCCAATACAATAGTGAGAGCAAAAAGAACATGTAGAGTGGTCATCTTCACAACAGGTGAGAAGACCTCTTGGAAGTCAATCCCTTTCTTCTGTGCATACCCTTTGGCAACCAGTCTTGCTTTGTACTTGGGTTTCTCCTCAATTGTCTTTACTTTGTAAACCCATTTGTTTGGAAGAGGCTTTCTTCCTTTGGGCAATGGTACAAGATCCCAAGTATCATTAGCATATAGAGATTTAATCTCTTCTTGCAAAGCCAGGTCCCACTTATTGTTGAATTTGCATGACTTGGCCTCTTTATATGTAAGAGGCTCACCCTCATCTGTAAGCATCATATAGTGCAAAGAGGGGTCATACCTATGTGGCTGCCTTCTTAAGCGTGTAGACTTGTGTACCCAATGATCTACATTTTTAGGAATTGGATCTACATCTGGAGGTATGTTATTTTCAGCATTTATTGGCTGCTGTAAGCCATTTTCAGTATGTTGTTCATGCTGTACAGCGCCTTCATTTTCATTTCTAGCACCTGCATTTTCATAATCAGCAAGTCTATCGTGCTGTCCATGACCTTCTGGTGCTTCTATTTGCTGTCCATCATCATCTGGCTCAAAAATAACCGGCTGATCATCAGTTTGAGCCTGTGGTACAGCATCATGAGGCTTATCATTTGAAGTGATAGGCGGCTGCAAATTCTGAAATTTGACCTTTTTCATGTCTTTATTAGAAGCCAAAGTACTTTTCAGCAACTTTGCCTCATTAAACACAACATTACGGTTGCGAACAATCTTCTTGGATTGTGGTAACCACACTCTATAGCCAAATTCACCCTCATCATCGTAGCCCATGAAAATGCCTTTGGTGGATTTTGGGTCAAGTTTATTTCTCAGCTCATCTCTAACATGCACAAAAGCATAACAAATAAATATTCGTAAATGGTCATATGAGGCGGATTTGCTAGACCAAACCTCCTCGGGGATGCCATTATTTAAGGACCTGTTTGGAGAGTGGTTGCAAATATGAACCGTAGTTTTAAGTGCCTCTTCCCAAAATTCACGAGGGAGATTAGCAGTGGATAGCATGCACCGCACTCTTTCACATAAAGTCCTATTGTATCTTTTAGCCACTCCATTTGAAGAAGGATTGTAAGGAGCTGTAAGCTCCCTCTTGATTCCATGCAAGTCACAAAAAGACTTAAACTCAGTAGATGTGAACTCACCCCCATTATCAGTACTCAAGCATTTCAGCTTTTTACCTGTGTGAGTGGTTACAAATGCACGAAAAGTTTTAAAAAAAGCAAACACTCCACTTTTCTTTTTCAATAGATAAACCCAAATCTTCTTGGAACAATCATCAATAAAAGAGACAAAATATGTAGCACCACCCGTGACCCAACGATTTCACGGGCATACTACATACATTAGAATGCACTAAGTCCAAGACATTGGACTTTCGGGAGACACCTGAGTAAAATGAAATTTTCATTTGCTTTCCAAATTGACAGTTATTACAAAAGTCAAGTTTAGAGCCTTTTCCATCAATCCTCTAGGTAAGAACATCAAGTTCTTTCTGGCTCATATGGCCTAAGCTCTTGTGCTACAACTCCTACTGACAACCAATTTCAGCAATTGCAAGAAACTTGCCATTCAAAGCTTTACAGTGTAGACAATACAAAGTGCCCTTCTTGGTTCCTTTTGCAATCAGCATGGAACCCTTTTTCAATTTTCACAAACCACCACCAAACAGTGTAGTGTAACCATGCAAGTCAAGCTGACCAACAGACAGTAAACTCTTCTTGATGCCAGGCACATATCTGATATCTTTCAATAAAAGCTCTTGTCCATTATCTAAAGACAAGTGTACAATGCCTATCCCATCAATGCTCCAAGTATGGTTATTTCCAAGATACACTTTTCCATAATTGCGTGCATTGAACATAGCAAAACACTCCAAGCAAGGAGTGACATGGAAAGAGGCACCAGAGTCTACAATCCAAGTCTGAGTGACACCATCATCAATTGACAAAAGTGCATCAATCACATCAGCCTTGGTAATCTACATATCCTGCATGTGACATACAAGGGCATCATAATCAACTGCACATAATACATTAGCCTCTGCATTTGAGAGCTCCTCTGTAACTACACTGGAGGCCACATTAGTCTTTTCCTTGCCTTTGGCTGCCTTAGATGCATTTGTCTTATTCTCTTTCATCTTTTTGTCTCCTGCATTCTTCTTTCTCTCTTGTTCCTTCTTGTAGTATCTGCAGTCAGGCTTCTTGTGGCCCTTCCGACCACACTGATAGCAAGTAATATCACTTTTTTCCTTTCCTTTGCTCTTGCTTCTGCTTCTCTGTCCATCATTTGCATTTTTCTTTTCAGCCCTACCTCCAATATTATAAGTTGAGTTGTGCCTTCTTCACTAGACTTAGGTCTAATTTCTTCATTCAAGATTGAACCCCTCACACCATCATATGAGAGATCAGGGTTATTACTGAGAGAAACCACCAAGGTCTCCCAAGAATCAGGCAATGTCATGATCAGAAAGATCGCCCTCAACTTATAATCAAAATCCAAATTAGCATCCTTGAACTGATTTAAAATACTAGTAAATGCACTCAAGTGCTCAGTTGTAGGCTTGGACTCATCCAGTCGCATAGTCACTAGCTTGCGCATTAAATGCACCGATTAACAGGTGTGGTGATCTCATAGGTAGTTTTCAACTTCTCCCATATTGCATAACTAGTATCTAAGCCCTTAATGTCTGTCAAAATGTCATCAGTGACACCCATCTTTATATAAGCCACAACCTTTTTGTTGACTTTGGCCTAATCTGCATTAGACATTTGTGCGGGTTTATCTTTCTGCAAAGCATCCTCATAATCCTTTAAGAATAATATGCCGTGCATACGGTCTTTCCAAAGGTCAAAGCCTTGACCATCAAATGTTTGATTTCCATCAAACTCTTAATGTCAGAATTGGAAGAAGTTGCAGCCATTTTTACCATGAACACAAGAGTAAATGCATTGACATGTAAGAGCACAAGCTGAACCAGCAAATACACTGCTGTTCTTACCCAAACAGAAATAAATCTTTGTTGTTTTTACATAAACCAGCCACCACATGGGCAAATGTTGTAGAAATTTACCAAAATCTGCGCAAAATCCAAAAATTCCAGGTCCAACAGTGCATAAATGTCAGCCAATCTGACCCAGCTGAGCAAAACTTCATCAATACATGAAAAGCCCCAATTTTTTCGGGTCCAATGTCAATAAATTTTACTCAGGTGAGCAAAACTCCGACAAATTTGGCAAAATCCCCGATTTAACTAAGGTCAACACACACAATGTCTTCAATTTCTAACACGAATGTGCATCTGGTCAGCTGCCCACCTCATCGACCGTCATGTTGGTCGCCGCTTGGTTTCGTTGCGTTTGCTGGATCTTGCTGCCCAGTTGCCACGCACGCTAGTTCCCCATTGGACCCGTCGTCAGGTCACTTGGTTTTGGACGGCGCCTTCACACCCTATCACCATGGACAGCACCTCCACGCTGGTCACTCGCTAGACTTGCCACATGCTGCCTGCGTGTTGTTTGGGCTGAGAGCCTGTGAGTGTCTTCAGCACGACTTGTGCTGAATAGGCCTTCTATTTACCCGTCTCGACATGTTCGCGAGTTGTCTGCACGACCTGTCGTTCTTGTACCGTAAGCTCTAATACTAATTGTTGAGTGTGCTGTAGCTGAAGGAGAGAGAGAGTACGATATGATTTGGGTGTACAAACAATGTGTTGGTACACAAAGAATAAAATGTATTTATACTTAGGGCACATAAGGGTGCATTCAATTGTAAAACTAAATAATACACATGTATAATACATGGACGTAAATAAAGGACCTTTATCTCAACATTGTCTCTAGCAGACTCAATTAGTTGTGTCCCACAGATTTCAAGCTGCAGACCGTGGAGACTACCCTTGGGGTTGACGGAGACGAGATCTTCGAGGTGGAGACATACACAGATATTCTCTTTGCACCTGTGTATAATTGTGCATTTTTATACAACATTCTTCACTGTAGATTTTCTGCGTTTCACTGCCTCTTTTTCTATCTCTCTTCTCTCTTTGTTCACTCTTTGTCTTGGTCATTCGCTTCTGCATTGCTTCACTCTGATAGCTATGGCTCATGCTCGCATACTTTGAATTTTGTAGCTTTTGAAGTTCTATGGATCTTGCGAGCTTTGTTGTGCTCTATTAGAGAAGAGTATATTGAAATGCATGCTTTTTCACGGTGGTATACAGATGTGGAATAAAAAGCAATTTAGTACCCGTAGTCCTTGCAACGCCAGTACCTGCATTGGATCTTGAAACTTTGTAGTGTTTTATCAGGGGAAGTATGTTGAAATATATGTTTTCTATGCTAAAATACAAGTGTAGAACTAAAGAGACAATTTGTTGGCTGTGGCTTTGTAATATTTATGTTGTTATAAGGTTGGATTGAGCTTTGTATGGAAAGAAAGTGATGTAGGGAACCTTGTTTTGCCTTCTACGGTATTGATTCAAAATTTTTTGTTAAGAGAGATTCTTGGCTTTTGTCTCGTGGTGTTGTCTGGGAGTCGATAGAGGTTGACAACCCAATTAACCTACCATAGATTGGTGCCCCCATTGAGGATCTCTTGTTGATCATATCAGTTGGGAAGTGTAATGTTTGGAAACTAACTTGTACACAAACTCAAGCACTGAAAATGAGTATGCAAATAAATTTATTAGGAAATTGGGATGGATGGCCTACAAGGATCGTAGAGACACTAATATCGATAAGCTTTGACATGTTGAAGGTTTTGCAAGATTGTGGTGGGATTCATTGAATGAGAAAACAAAGGCAAATTGGAATGAAGTTAGAATTGGGTTTATTACCAAGTTTGCAGCAAGGAAATCTCTTAAAAGTCTATGAAAATATTTGGAAAGAATGTTTCAAGATGAGAATGAGGAAGTATCTAAATTTGTTGCTAGGTTTGAAGAGAGATGGATAGAGGCTACAGGGGGTATGGAGCATACTCTAGTCATGTTCCTAAAAAATGATAAATTTGTTTCTTTGCTCAAACTTAAAATTAGAGAAAAGATCTTAATAAAAGACCTTTACTCATTTGAAGGTGCAACTAAAATAGCTAAGGACAAGCCGAGGAAGTTGTAGATAAGGTTGAAACAATCGAGAAGTATTCTTGCAAGTGCAATTTAAACGCTCAACATGGTTGATAGTGCTGTAGAAAATGCATGACAGAAAGCCATAAATCTTCCTAGGGTATTTGAAAGACCTAAAAATGGTATACAAGGTTATAGGAAGCTTGATGATTATGTAATTCAGAAATTGCAGGAGCAATTGGCAAATTTGAATTTAAACACGAATATGTTGCAAGCAAGGCAACTTTCACTATGACTAGGATTTAGAGAACCTCCAAGGAACAGGTGGGGGAACTTTGAATGCTTCAATTGCAGGGAAAGAGGATATATTGCCCTTGATTGTCCATATCCAAGATGAATAGGAGGGGAGATGTATCCCATGCCATAACAGAATGTTAAGCAAGGTGTTAGACCACAATAGGAACAACGACAACCTAAACTTGCTAAGCAAGAGTTGGAAAGAAGACTTGATGAAGGTTCATCTGGCATGAATCTAACTGAAAGTAGCATGTTTGATGATGGGAAAAATGCGGATATTCTAGTAACAAGAGAGCTAGAGAGAGAGATACTGAAATTGAAGCTCAATGGACAACAAGAATTAAGAAAGGAAAACAAACAAGTTGGAGATGAGTTAGAGACTAGCAAGAAGACTAGACAAAGAAGGAAAATTCAAAGGGGATTTTGCTTTGGGAGTCAATCAGGTTTCTTAACCTACTTGAGGATTTAAAAAGTAAAAAGGTTGATGTTACATATAGTTAATTGTTGCAAATGAGTTTATTTAAGGAGACAATGGCATGGGCTAGTTAGTATAAGAAAAGGGAGGACCAGAGCTGAGCATGTGGGGATTGTATGCTTGTCAAATGTGAAAGGTAGTATATATGTTATGAATGCATGGATATATGAAAGGAAAGTTGATCAAGTTTATGTAGATGGTGGCACACAAGTCTATATAATCATTGAAGAGACAATGCTACAAATGCAGCTTAAAATGACAGGGAAGTCAATGTTTAAGATTAAAATGGCTAATAGCTCAAAGGTAAAGTATTTGGGAGTTATTGAAAACTTGGAGATTAATATTGGAGGTTAGAGGGTATGCTTGGACTCTCATGATATGCTTGTGAAGTTAGAGGCATATCCTCTCATTTTGGGACAACCATGGTTGATTGGTATGAGATCAAGACAAGATTGATATAGAGGCCAATTGGAACTCTATTTGGACGAACCTACTCATAACCCTTCTAGTAATTGCTTCGATAGCCCACTACTCGAAGGATTGTGTTTTGCTCCCTTCATTGTGTAGATTTCCCACAAGTGTTGCTACCTGATTTAGACAAGACATTGTAGTTATGGCTTCGTTGTATTAGCTTTTCTTCTCATAGCATGATTCAACACATCATCACTGTGTTCTTCTTGGGTTTCTGAGTCTCTTTTCTCTCTTAGTGTTTGTCATATACACTTTGTGTTTCTCCCCACAAACCCTACTGCCTCTCTGGTCTCTTCGTCATTTTTTTGACATGATATTAGAGCTAGAGGAGCTTAATGAGCCACGAATATCATTTGCATTAGAGAAGGCAAAGACAGGTTGCAGATTTGGCATTATGTATTGATTTCCCCCCTCATTTCTGCTGCATCACTAGGAGACAAAGATACCCTTCTCTTCCTCTCCTATCCACCCTTCCTTTTATAGGTTGACACTCCGATGCTATGACTTCTCCATAGGCAAATGGAAAAACCATTGGGTGCTCCTCTTCTGGCATCATTGGAGCCCCCACGGATGTTTGGTGACATGGATCTTTACTCCCTACACTGCCGAAGTATATGCATCTACTGCCAGGCACTCATGGTGCTGCCGCGTGATTCAAATAGGACAATGTAGTTATCTTCAAAGCTTCTGCTTTGTCATATTAGCTTTTCTTCTCATAGCATGATTTAGTGTATCATCATTGTGTTCTTGCGTTTTTGAGTTTCTTTTTTCTCTCACTGTTTGCCATACACACACTATGTTTCTCCTCTCGCAAACCCTAATGTCTCTTTGGTCTCTTTGTCATTTTTTTTGACATGATATCAGAGCTAGAGGGCTTAGTGAGCCACGAAGATCCTCTACATTAGAGATGGCAAAGACAGGTTGCAAATTTGGCATCTTGTATTGATTTTCCCCTTCATTTTCGCTTCATCACTAGGAGATAGAGATACCCTTCTTTTCCTCTCCCACCCAGCCTTCCTTTTACATGTTGACACTCTGATGCTATGACTTTTCCATAGATAGATGGATAGACCATTGAGTGCTCCTCTTTCAGCATCATTGGAATGCCACCTTGATAACCCGTGGTTCTACAGTCCTCGCTCCACTAAGAGACAGTGATTGTTGGATATCGTCCCCTCGATAGTTCGCTTCTTTGCAAGATAGTGGATGTTTGACACCTTCCATTACTTTGACTTCATAGTTTGATCCATTGCGAGACAGTGTTTCTACATTGGCCTACCCCCCCCCACTCCTTGCTGAACTGAGAGACAATGATTATTGGATACCATTCCCTCGGCAATTTGCGCTTTCTCGGGATAGTAGCTGTTCGACACTTTCCATTATTAGACTTTGCAGTTTGGTCCATTAAGAGACAATGATTGTTGCCCACCCTTGGCTTAGCTTGAGCCTTACCTTTCCCTGTTCTCAACTACTTAAGTTTGAGAGGCCACCTGTAGGAGTTCTTCGCCATCTTCGACACCCCGGATACCTTCTTTGGCATGATCGGCGGCACTTCCTTCGTCATTAGATGATTCGGAGTCCGTCATCCATGAGTTTTTAGATTGGGCTGCTCTCCCTGTGTTTGACAGCTTGAACACACTCTAGGAATTGCGTTTTGCTATTGAGGCTACTCCTTGGCATTTGAGGATTGCGGTTCACTCCCTTGATAGCTGATGGTCATCCTCTTCATCTCCAATGGCATCATAGGATAGTGGTTTGCTCCCTCAATAGCCTTCCTTTACCTTTTAATGATTACTTCAATAGGCCACTGCTTGGAGGATTGCGTTTCGCTCCCTTCACTGTGTAGATTCCCCATGGGTGTTGCCATCTGATTCAGACAGGATAATGCAGTTATCTTTTTGAGCTTTGGCTCTCTTGTATGAGCTTATCTCCCATAGCATGATTTAGTGCATCATCACTGTGTTCTTCTTGTTTTTTTGAGTTTCTCTTCTCTCTCAATGTTTGCCGTACACACTTTGTATTTCTCCTCGCAACCTATTGTCTCTTTGGTCTCTTTTGTCATTTTTTAAACAATGTTGACCTTTTTGGGCTGTCAATTTAGAGTCCAAAAAAAAAGAAGAAAATAGTAAATCTTGCGTAGGACGTGCATAATGTGCAGTAGGAAATGAATGACCCATAGAAGGAAATGTGTAACTAGTAGTAGGAAATGATGGCTGGGTTATCTAAGTTGATAAACATGTTGGGAAATGATTTGACTGATGGTGTAATAGCTAAATATTCGACCGTCTGTTAAAAATACCCAAAGCTATTTGTTGCTGAATATTTTCAGTTGAGAGGTACTAGTAGCATTGTGTATCACATCAAATTGAAAGAATGAAATAAACCAAGAGCTGAGAAGCTAAGAAGACTTGGTACCATTCTAGAAAGTGTACTTAGGGCTGAAGTTTAAAAATTATTGCATGCAGGGTTTATTTACCATATTGACGATGCAGAATGGGTATCTCTTGTTGTAATTAGACAAAAGAAGAATGAAAAATGGAGAGTATGCATTGATTTTAAGCCTCTTAATGTTGCGACCAAAAGGGATTACTATCCTTTTCTATTGCAAGATTTGATTTTGGATCAAGTAGCAGGTCATGAGCTTTATAGTATATGTGATGGGTATTTTGGATACTTCCAAATCAAAATAGCAGAGGGGATAAGAAAAAGAGAGCATTCACTACTCCCCGGAGATGTTTTTGCTATAGGGTAATGCATTTTGGTTTGATGAATTTATATGCAGCTTTCAAAGATGGGTTAATTGGTGCTTGCTCCTTTCATGGTAAATCCTTGCGAGTGTTTATGGATGACTTTTGCATATATAGCTCTAAACTCTTTGCATGCTGAAAATCTTGATGAGGTTGTTTACAAACTGGATCAAGATGGAGGACAATTAAATCTTTACAAATGCAAGATAGCAACGGGTAAAGTGATACTCTTGGGTCATGAAATATCTCCTAATGGCATTTCACTTGAACCTAATAAAGTTGAGGGTTTACTTCTTATGGATTCACAAAACAATGTAAAGGAATTAACGAGCTTTGTTCAAAAACTAAGGTATCTATCAAGGTCTTTTCATATGCTAGCTGATTATATATCATCTTTATAGAAAGCAATTCAAAAAGATCCTTTAGTTTGGATATGAACTAAAGAAGATATATTTCTACAG
This sequence comes from Lygodium microphyllum, assembly GCF_053477565.2. NCBI lineage: Eukaryota > Viridiplantae > Streptophyta > Polypodiopsida > Schizaeales > Lygodiaceae > Lygodium > Lygodium microphyllum. The sequence goes on from NC_141153.1 coordinate 21,027,772, forward strand.
ATAAAGGAGAAGTTGAGTACTTTGCCGGTTCTTATGTCCCCAAATTGGGATGAACCTTTTTTCATTAGCATCAGCATTAGAAAGAATGCTATTGGAGCTATTTTAATGCAAAAATAGAAGGGAATGTCTTAGATGCGACTTGTGTTTTACATAAGCAGATCAATTGGAGCAATAGAAAAGGCTTGGATGGAAGAAAAGTTGTTAGTATGGGAGCTGGTAAACATGCGAGTCTCAAGTGGTAACTTGGCTCAGAAAACAAAAACAAAAACAAATGGGAGTCTCAAGTGGTAACTCGCATGTTTGCCACATATTTCGGTCACTTAGTTTTGAAAGATGTTCTTGCCGCAGGAAATGAAGTCCTGTTGACAGGATTTATAGTTCCGATGCGGTAATTGGATCTTGAGTGAAATTTTTCTGTGTCACGGAATATTTGCCACCTTGCATTGGGGAGGAACCTTAGAAAAGAGGGAAAATGCGGGAGATGTTTAAAAAGTGAAAAAATAAGTACAACGTGAGAGAAGAGACCTAAAATAGGTGATTGAAGCTTGCGTGGTTTTGAGAGCTGATGGATATGTGCTAAAGAATGGAATTGTGGGATGAAGTTTGCTATTGCAATTCCTCTATTCTCTGACTATGACATCAAGGGTTCACTCTTAGCATCTCTTTCCCTTTCTCCTGTTGTAGGAAGCACGGTGAGTGCAGTCCTTTGTTGGAGGTGGTGTTATCGGCGAGAGAGACAGTAAGAGGATTGTTTCGCTCTGTGTTGTTGGTGTATGTCATGCATCAGAGGTTTATCACGAGTTAGAGAAGGGGAATGAGAGTTTTGGTGATTGAAGGGTTGGTATGTTGAGAATAGTGTAATACTGTCGAAGGTTGAATATATGACTTGAGTTAGTGGAAAGTTCGAAGGATTTACAGCAGCAGAAGTAATAAAATTGTAGGTCTCTTTAGGAAAGGAAAGATGTTTTCATGTGGCTATGTCTCATGCTCGGATAATCTGAATTTTGCAGCTCTTGAAGTTCTATGGGTCTTGAGAGCTTTGTAGTGCTTTATGAGAGAAGAGCATATTGAAATACATGCTTTTTCACGGTGGTATACAAACCTCGAATAAAAAGCAATTTGGTACCTATAGTCCTTGCAATGGTAGTGCTTGTAGTGGATCTTGAAACTTTGTAGTATTCTATCAGGGGAAAATATGCTGGAATATATGTTTTTAACATTGGAATACATGTGTAGAACTAAAAGAGGCAATTTGTCGCTTGCAGCTTTGTAGTCCCTATAGTAGTCTGCACTAGTTGAAGAAGCGGTTCTTGCAACGGGAGTACTTGTAGTAGGCCACTCCTAAAAATAAGGAGACTTGTAAATTAAAATATTTGAGTTGTTATAAGGTTGGAGTGAGCTTTGGATGGAAAGAAAGTGATGTAGGGAACCTTGTTTTGCCTTCTGCAGTGCTGATTCCAAAACTTTTGTTAAGAGAGATTCTTGGCTTGTCTTGTGGTGTTGTCTTGGGAGTTGATAGAGGTCGACCACCCCATTCACCTACCAACATGCCAGTTGTCGTCTACTCCAAATTGATCCTTTGTACTTGTTGCTTGCTGTACCAACCTCTCTTGATGTTGAAAATCGGGTTACTTAGTTGCCTTAGGCTCTAAAATCACCCTCAAGAGAGGTTGCCTTGCTGTCATGGTGCTACAACAGCTCTCTCTCTACCCATAACTACAATCCCCACCCTTTGATCTATCCCAAAGTAAGTCTCACATAGACTTGCATGGCACCCAAAGCTAGCCAATTGCCAAGCATCAAACTTGCCTATGCAAACATCTAGACTTAATTTCTAGCCAAGATTAATGAGTTAAAATTGGAAAATACATGTCTAGGCCCAAATTTTGGCCATGCCAGATATTGTTTCTTTTTGGGCTGTTCATGCATTTCATGGCTTAACAAGAAACAACCTATAGAGGCTACCTCGTCTTGTGAGGTTGAGTATAGTGCAACCTTCATAGCAACAATAGAATGTATATGGTTGCACAAATTGTTAGCTGATCTACAGATGTTATTAGAGGGTCCTACACCCATTCTCTCGGAGTGTAATAGTACTATTGTAGGCACGAAATCCTATGTTTCATGCTCGCATGAAACACATTGAGATTCATTACCATTACATCAGAAAGAGATCTTATGTAGGAGAGATTAGCTTGATGTATGTTCCACACTGGAAAATATTGCAAACATTTTCACCAAGGCTTTGCCATGTGAGAAGTTTGAGGCTTTCTAAAAGTCCTTGAACTTGTTACCCTTTGGTGATTGATGATCCTTGTACTTCGTCACATTGGCATTGTAGGGGGGTATTAGAAATTGCCAATTTTGGGTATTGCTCGACGTAATTCGTGTGGTGTGGGGACACTTATTTAAGCGGCAAAGTGTGGTGTGGACACCTTGTCTCTTGGGACTTTAATGTGGTGACACTAGGTCCTAGAGTTAGTTAAAATAACTTTGGTTAGTGTGTGGAAGGTTGGTTAGGTCAACCTTAGACATTAGTTGTACTTTCATTCAATTGTTTCACTGTAGTGAATACACCTGCTCTCACTATCGCTACTCATTGTTTCTCATTTCTCTCTCCTCTATAGCCAATTCCAATAATTGCCTTAGCCCAAAGGTATGAGAAAGTCCTTGATGCTTCAAAATCGAACATGCCATCTCAACATGGTTCAAATTTGTTGCTTTAGTCCACCATTCTCAGATGATATGCTTGTATGAGAGAGCTCCATCTTTATCCCATGTTGCCTGCGAAGTCTATCCAACTCTTTGGAATGGAACTTGCCTCCAAAGTCGGCTCCAATCCCTTGACTGCTTAAAGGTAGTCTATTTCTTCCCAAACACCTTCCATTCACAAAAACTGGAAAATGCCTTGGACGTAAAAAAATTCCAGAAAATAGGGCTGAATCATGTACAAGGACATGCATAAGGACTGAATCATGGCAGCTCATAAGGAGAAACAATGTGCTCATAAAGATTCTTTGAACATGTACAAGGACTGAATCGTGGCAGCTCATAAAGAGAAATGACATGCTCATAAGTCAGGTAGGCGATGGGACGGGTGGGGGTGGATGATGTGGCAAGAGAGCCATGTGGGAAAAGGATTGCATGAGAGGTGGGTTGTGTGTGTAGCACCAGTGAAACATGGCGAGACGGCTAGTGGTGATGCCATGCAGGATCGGGCAGTAATTCGTGTTGAAATGACACAAAAACATTACATTTTTACAGAAAACATTTTATGATTGTGGCATTTATCAAGTCAGACAGTTTTATTTATTAAAAGTGATGAAACAAAGTGTTGAGCTCAATTGCGACAAGAAAAAACCTAGTCAGCTGCATGTTTTTGAAGTTGGAATAGGAACAGACTTTTGGTGCCTGAAATCATCATCACGGATTAGACCATCGTGATCAGCGAACACAATCTTCTTCTCCTCCTGTTTGTGCCTACTACGAGGAGCAGTGAAGAGAAGTCTAGCCGATGAATGGGAGTGTTTGTGAGATTGGTGATGCAGAGTGTTTGTGGCAGGCTGCAGCTTAACAATGATCAAGGATGAGTGTCTAGTGAAAAGCTGTCCTGGTTCAGATTGTGAGGTAGCTTCGAGGAATTGAAGTGATGATGCTGGTACATGCTTGGGCTCTTGAAGCAGATACTTGTGTAAATTCCCATGAACTGTCACTTTGCCTTTTTAGGTTCTCTCATCTTGTGTTAAGTCGTGCAATTATGATTGATTTTTACAGGTGGTTTGGCCAAAGGGGAGGAATCCATGGTCATGATATGCTTTCCACACAGCTGGTTCCTGACAGGCGTTGAGATTCATCTATTTTTACTCTTTCTGATTAGGCTTGTCACCCAATGCTTGGGGTATCCATTGTCCTCTTTGATTGTCATTGTTGTATTATGGTGGGTCTTTTCATCATTGTATATGCGATTTTACTTGTCTCTCATGATATGAGAGAGGGTGTTAATGCTGTACATATGATGGGTGTGATGAGAATTTGTTTGGACAAGCTTAGTACATTGAGTTGGATGCTTTTGTAATAGGCCCGGTTCCAGGTAAATCATATTGTGAAATCATCTTTCCAATTCTTTTTCCGGATTGTCTCCAAGTTCATCTCTCCTTGTCTTTCTGTTCAATTCATTGCGTATATAATAGTTTTGCTTCTGTTGCTCTATATCTGTTCTTGTCTTTCTGTTCAATCCATTGTGTACACAACAGCTTCTCTGTTTTGCTTCTGTTGCTCTATATCTATCTCACAATCTCTACCTGATATGTACAGTACTAACATTGCCTGGCTTTGTAATGATCCCTAACCTTCCCCCTAGGCAAGAAAAGTTCATGCAATGCATAGAAAGAGGTAAGTACTCGTGAAAAGCTGCAAACAGTAAGCATGTTTTCCTACAGTCAATGTGTAGGTTTAGCGGTTTGCTAAATCCTTGGTGTCTGACTAAGAGCAAGAAGCAGCATGTTTGGGGAAGCTTAGTGTACCAACTTTCTACTTGAAGCTCCATATATGAGGAAAATTAACAGTTTTGGACATGCTGAGGTGATCCAAAGAGAACCACCATGTCTTTGATTATTTGCCCATGCTTACAAAAGCACGAGCTACATGAAGCCTTACAATTGACTCTTAGCATCACAGACTTGCTATCATATTTTGATTGCCATGTCTATCCCGTTAAAGGTACTGAGAAGTTCGTTCCTTCAGTTGTTAATGCTGTCACTAGTTTGCTTACCTGTTTGCTTTTGGGTGGATATTTTCAGCTTTACACCAGGCTCGTCATATGTCTTAGAACAGGATCTATTTCACTTCATATAAGGGAAGGTTTGGTAGAACTGCTAGTCAAATATTCGGCATGTACGTGTGCCTGCTTGGACAGCTTTCATAGAGGGATGCTTCTGAAAAGTTATTTGGTTTGCCAATATCAGATTAATAAATATTTCCAGGCATTGTCCATGCAGATTCTTACTGCGAAATCTGGTGGCCAAGGCAGTGCTGAAACTTTGAATTTAACAGAAGAGATGCTTAGTGCAGGTTCTGTAACTAGGCAACTTGGGGATCAAATGACTTTAGCAAAGGCATATGTGGTGATGGCAAAGGAGAATAATAACCTAGAATTTGCATGGGAGTTGAGTGCACAAATTCGAGCTTGTCAAGAACTTCTCTCCAAGTCGGCGACTCGAGGTTTCCCTTTGACGTTGGAGGAAGCTGAACCCATAATGCGGAAGCTTTCACTGCTTATATACCAGGCTAAAGAACTCCACTATGACAGTGCAACGATGATTATGAAGCTCAAAGCTCAGATTCAGGCTTTAGAAGAGAAGGTCAATGCAGCTACATTGCAGAGCACCACATTTGGTCAGCTTGCTGCTGAGGCTCTTCCAAAAGGTTTGTACTGCCTAGGAAATAGACTGACAATGGAATGGGCAACAGATCCAGACCTTCGGAATCGGGTCTCAAGGCAAAGACACTCTGCCAAGCTTACAGACAACAATTTGTATCATTTCTGTATTTTCTCTGATAATGTGCTCGCAACATCTGTGGTGGTAAATTCCACCGTTTGTAATGCAGACCATCCAGATCAGCTGGTATTTCATCTTGTCACTGACCAAGTGAATTTTGGAGCAATGCAAGCCTGGTTTGGAATGACTGATTTCAAGGGTGCAAGTGTGGAGGTGCAAAATATTGATAGCTTTACATGGCTAAATGCCTCTTATGTGCCTGTTCTCAAGCAGCTGCAGGATGCAGACACTCAAAGCTACTATTTCAAAGGGGCACAAGATAAAAGTGCACTAAAGTTCCGTAACCCCAAGTACTTGTCTATGCTCAATCACTTGCGTTTTTACATTCCTGAAGTCTATCCTGAGTTGAAAAAGGTGGTCTTCCTTGATGATGATGTGGTGGTCCAAAGAGACATAACCGAGCTGTTTTCTATCAATCTAAATGGGAATGTGAATGGTGCTGTTGAGACTTGCCTGGAGACTTTCCATAGATACCATAAATACCTCAACTTTTCTCACCCAAAAATCCGTGAAAATTTTGATCCAGATGCATGTGGCTGGGCCTTTGGGATGAATGTATTTGATCTTGTAGCTTGGAGGAAAGCAAATGTGACCAATCGATATCATTACTGGCAAGAACAAAATGTGGACCGAACCCTATGGAAGCTTGGGACATTGCCCCCAGGTCTTCTGACGTTCTATGGCTTGACTGAACCTTTGGACCGTGGATGGCATGTGCTAGGTTTAGGTTATGATGCCAATGTTGATCCACTTGTGATTGAAGGAGGGGCAGTTGTGCACTACAATGGAAATATGAAGCCATGGCTAAAACTGGCTATGAGTAGGTACAAGCCCATCTGGGAGAAGTATGTAAATTATTCTCATCCTCTGATTCAACAATGCAATGTTCATTAGACCACTGGCTGCTCTTTGGAGGTTGCAAGGGACCTGTAAGCACATACTAGGGCTTTCTGGAGCTAGCACCGGCAGAGAAGTGCTGCTATTTTTCCTGCAGTGGCTGCCATTGTATTTTATGTTGCAAAGATGACCTCAAAAAGAACTATTTTAGGCATTAGAGGAGGTTGACTGCGCAAACTTCATGATTTACTGAGCTCATCATGTGCGATGGCAACATTCAGAACTTCACAGCCATTGCAGTCATGCATACTTTGAAGCCTCAACATTTTCATTCTGTTTACTACATGCATGCAGTTTGTCATGGAGACCCATATGGTATTCAAACATTGGGTCTTTGATGAGTCTCACAGAGAGAGATGTATACTGGCCCTTGCTAGACTTTGACTAGATTTTTTTAATTACACGATATAGCAATAATGCAGTGGCCATCAGTTCACACATTGAACTGCCATTGAACACTAGTATATTTTTTAAAACCAAAATCAACTGTGTTCTTGGGGTGAAATTGATATTAACTTGGACAGTCCAATTAAAGTCGGTGCATCACTGGATTATTCATTGCTGCTTGTAATATTTGTCTCCAAATCTGCTTCTTATTTGGAAAACCATAAGATTCAACAAAACAAGTACCTGTGTAACTCGAGCAAGATTTATTATCTGAGATTGGATTTGCATGATTTGAAGAACCAAAATGTTGGATTTGATCATTTTCTTCAAGGGGTCAAGCGAAATGTTTGTGTTTGAGGCATTTTCTTAATATGAGTTTATTTCTGTATTGTGGGGAGGGTGAAAGGAACACAGGTGAAAAAACAATTTGTTTGCTTTTCAACGATTCATGTTACTGGGGAATCCACTTGAAGCACTGGCAACTGATTGCTTAAATGTTTAAGCAGTACCCACTGGCACTCACATCTGCATTTCCTTAAATACACCATCGATGCAACAAAAAACCTTCATTTGCTTATGGGATGCATTGTAGGAAACTAGTTTTGCATCATCAGTGCAGTCTGCTTTTAGAGACATGTTCGCCCAGAATGCATGGGTCTTAAATGGTGTCAATAATTGGGTCAATTCAGCCTTTCACTGTTTTTCTACCCCGTTGGCAACCGTGATATTACTTGGACAGAGGGAATGGAGGGTCATCAAAGAATTGAATATACCATTACTAGAATCGAAACGAGGGCAAAGTTAGAAAGGTTCTGATGGCTCCTGTAGCTGTCGAGGAGACCCACAAGCTCTTAGTTTCTATCAATGAAAAGGGTATGTCTTGTCGCAGGATCTACGAAGTATGGATTTGGGTTTGCATGAAGGATCCCTAAATCCTTGTGGTGCAAATCAAGCTCAAGTATAGAATGCTTGCAATGGGTACTTCTCAATCCTTAGGATTATGGAGTCTGCTACTGCAAACAGACCATCTCACGATGGAGCTCAACAGACTGATATTGACTGCTGACCGAAGGGCTCTTTCTGTCCTCAAAGTTGCAACTGTTGCTCGAGGCTATGGCATGGATGGCAACTATTGATTGCAGGCTCTAATAAAGATAAAAAACGATGATGTGCAGATAGTTTCTAGAGCAGTCAAACTATCTGTTTGCAATAGAATCTAC